>NC_038243.2:38336322-38398367 GCF_000004515.6 Glycine max | reverse complement strand
TTGACCATAAGGGCCCAGGGGGGAGGGGCAAAATAAATGTTTTGAAGCTTGTTTAAGTCCATCCAATGATTTGTTCATTTGCATACCAAGGAAGAATTTTCTGACTTGTAACCTTTGGGAAGTTCCATATAAACTTCTTTAAACAAATCTCCATTCAAAAAAGCATTATTAACATCTAATTGGAGAAGGCACTAGTTTCTAGCAGCAGTAACATAGAGCAAAACTCTCATAGTGGTAAGCTTCGCCACTGGAGAAAAAGTATCAGAGAAATTGATTTCAGCTTGTTGAGTATATCCTTTGGCAACCAATCGAGCTTTGTATATATCCACAGAGCCATCCATTTTATATTTAACCTTATACATCCATCTACAACCTATATAATGCTTATCAGGGGGTAAGGGAACAAGTGTCCAGGTGGAATTTGCCTCAAGAGCTTTGATTTCCTCATTCATTGCCTGACGCCATTCATGATAAGGGGTAGCTTGATGATAAAATTAAGGTTCATATACAACTGAAATTTGGTTAATGAGAGCTCTATAAGGGGAGCTAAGAGCTAACAAGGAACAATGATGTTGGATTAGATATGCAGTTTTTGATTTTGGTGTAACATAGTCAAACAAGTATAAGGGAGGCTTAGTGTGGTGTGTACTCCTTCTTAAAGTGACAGAAGGCAAAGGGTCAGGTTGATCTGGGCTAGGGACTAAAGGTGGATCACTTGGATCTTGGATAGAGCTAACAAATGTCTATGTTGGTTGGCTAGTATTTTGGTCAGGGTTAGGTAATGTATTAGTGAGATGGATGGGGATAACCAAATCAAGTAAGGAATTAGGAATGACTGGGTTTTGTGAAATGGTTTGAAAGGGAAAAATTGATTCATGGAAGACAACATCTCTAGACACAAAAAACTTCTTAGTGTCCAAGATATACAATTTGTATCCTTTATAACCTCTTAGATAGCCAACAACTACTGCAGGTACTGCTCTAGTTCAGAACTTGTTTCTTGATGAGGAAGAGTGGAGGCAAAGGCCAAACTACCAAAACTCCTCAAGGCATGATAATCTGGTTCCTTCTTAAATAGAATGTTGAAGGGTGAGTTGTGTTTCAGTAGTGGTGAAGGAGTTCTATTGATGAGAAAGGTTGCAGTGGTAACATAATCTCCCCAAAATGATATAGGGACTTTAGATTGAAAGTACAAAGCTATGGCTATATTGGGCAGGTGTTGATGCTTCCTTTCCACTATTGAATTTTGTTTTGGACTCTCGACACAAGAAAATTGATGAAGAGTGCCTATGGAAGCCAAAAAACTTAGTGAGAACGAGATCTTTAGCATTATCAGATTTAAGGCACTTGATGGAAACACCAAGCTGAGTCTGAACCATGGTGAAAAATTGTTTCACATAGATTGAAGCTTCAAATTTGTGTTTAAGCATAAATAGCCAATTGAATCTTAAGGAGTCATCTACCAATGTAAGGAAAAATCTCTTCCCCTCATATGTAGGGTGATCATAGGGACCCCATATATCACAGTGGAGTAAATCAAAAGGTAAGTCAGATAAATTGTTAGTTAGGAAAGGATAATCTTATAAATTTAGCAAGTGGACAAACAAAACAATTAGAAGAAGAGAAATTAGGAGATAATTGTAAACCAATTTTATTATTCAAATGATTGAAAACTTCGTTTGATATATGACCAAACCTAGAATGACAAATATGAGCATTTTTACAAAGAGTGGAATTTACGTGTGAATTGATAACAACAAAAGTAAATTTGCAATCATGGGTGTCCTTGAGATCTAGGACATAAAGGCCTTGGGTGAGATCCTTTCTACCAATCCTCTTGCAAGCTTGCTTCTCCTGAATATCAAATTCATTTTGGGAAAAAGAAATGGACAAATTAGGAATAGTTAGTACGACACTAACTGAAATTAAATTGAATTTGAATTTAGGAATGTAAGCAACATTATGCAAGACTAAGGTGTTGGTTAAGCAAACTGAACCAATGTCACTATTAGGCAGAGTTATAGTTTTATCAGAAACAAACTAATAAGATATAGAATTATGAAGAGAGCAAGTAATATGAATGCTTGCACCAGAATCTAAAAGCCAACAATCATGAAGAAAATTAGAAGTGGAAGTAGAAAGACAACATTGGTAGCATGACTTTGTAAAAGATTCATCAATTGGCAATATTGTTGAACAGTAAGTTGAAACTGTAAACCCAAGTCAACAGAAGAGGGTTGTGATTGAGGCATATCAACAGACACTTGGTGAACAACCTTGTATGATGGTTCAAAGGAGGAAGAAGATTGCTTCTTGACCTCTGAGGAATATCCATTCTTCTTATAATTTGGAGGATAGCCATGCAACTTGAAACAACGATCCTGAGTATGACCCAACATATCTCAATGAGCACACAAGGGATGGTTCTTGGAAGAGCCTTTGGAGCGATTATCAGAATTATTTCTTGCATAAGAAGAATTCTTGAATGCAAAAACATGTGAAACCTCACTAGCAAAAGTTCCATACGTGGATGCACCAACCTCTTTTTGCTTTTCTTCTTGAACAATTAAGGCAAAAACCTTAGTAATTGGGGGAAAGGGATCCATGGAAAGAATTTGACCTTTAATAGTAGAGAAAGATTCGTTTAGCCCCATCAAGAACTGCATAGCATACTCTAGTTGCTCAAAATTGCACCATGGTTTAATTCCTCCACAGGTGCAACTATGTGATGGTTTCAGTTCTGATGGCGACTCCCAGAGAGAACGAAGTTTGGAGTAGAAGGAAGAAACAAACATGGACCCTTGTTGCAAAATGATCAATTCATGCTTAAGTTTAAAAATCAGAGGACCATTACGTTGTTTGAAACGTTCTTTGAGATCATCTCAAATTGCTTTGGCAAAAGAATAGTGTAAGATACTCACTTGCATCTCTTTTGATAACGAATTAAAGAGCCAGGATAAGACAATACTATCATTGCGATGTCACAAAGCATGGGTGGAGTGACCCAAAGCAGGTTCAGGAATTGAACCATCGACAAACCCATATTTGTTCTTCCCGTGAAGAGCCATGCACATTGCTTTCTTCCAAGAATGGTAGTTTTCACCTGTGAGGGGGTGTGAAACTAGAGCAATGTCAGGATTATCGGACGAATGAAGAATTAAGGGGTTAGAATCATCAATGACAACCATGACCAATGAGAGAAGGAAATAAATGATTTAGAAAAAAACAATTGTGAAGAAGAAGGTAATACACAGAGAGAAGCTTCAAGAGAAAGCAATATACGCGAAAGGAGTAATTTCTGATACCATATCAGATATCAAGGTAAAGAATGAAAACATATTAAATTAATTGATGAATGTACTACATAAAATGATTTATATACAAAGGATTCAATAAAAACAGAAAAAGAATAACTAACTATTTGCAAATTTATCATAACTAACTAAAGTTATATTTACAATATAATCGTAATATCATAGATTAAAAAGTGTTAATATTTGGATCCCAAAACAACTTCCCAATTATCTTTTAAATAGACTAATCGTGGAGTTTTTCACTTTTCTAGAATTGCTTTCTTTGATTGTTTACTTAGTTTAGTGGGAGTGTCTCTTATCTCCTAGATGGTCCAGGATAATCATAAGTGGAACATTTATACAAATAGCTTCCACTTATGTCTCACTAGCACGTCGAACAATCCTATCTAGAATGGTAGACCAAATATATATAGACAGTGTTAAGACAAGAGGGGGGGTCATTGGTCATAATCAAGAAAGACCTCTTTCCTTGTCTTTTCTGCCTCTCCAAAAGTGATCTTTCATAATTAGTCCACACCTCACCATAGGAGAATCCAACGACGATGTATCACAAAAGCAGCACTCTAATTAGTTGCATTGCCATTTTCATTGAAGCACTGAATAAAGCAATAGAGGAATACTTAACAAACAACCACAAAAACATAAGGGCGGGTTAAACGTCGTCGTTTCTAGCATGGGAGGCCCAATGCTTGAATTTGAATGAAGGAGAAGGACCACCTGAATAAATAACTCCATAAAAACAAAACAAACAAACCACCCAACAAATTGAAAGCCTCAACTGCCTCCTTTAAGAAGCAGCATTCATATAGTAATTCAAAAAAAGAAAAAACAATTATTCACGACAAGGCTTTCCAATGTGCATTAAATGAAAATGCTTCTTGAATTCAAAGCCCACGATCCAATTTTACCCCGGTGGAGAAAAATGCAGATTACTCGAAAGAACTGAACTGAAGAACAAGAGAATCCATGGAACAAAACTTAGATACACATATGACATAACCAATAGACAACGTTGACATTATCCTCTAATTAAAAACAGATATTTTATCTCGATAATTGTTACTTCAATGATTATTAATATCGAGATAAAATGTCGATTTAAATTGGAAAATAATATCATCACTGGCTTAGCTACATTTATGCATCTAAGTTTTTTTTTTTTTTTTTTTTGTACATTTTCTAATATGAACAATAATCACTACCACTTAGCTATCACAATGGGAATGTGAGTGTTGCCTTCGGTGTTGCTCTTGTTGTTGTTCTTCTTCTTTGATCTCTTGAGGGGGTTCCTCCGGCGGCAAGTCCCCGCCAGAGTTGGGTTCCGGCGGCGGCGGAGGACGTGGTCGTGGCGTTGGAGGGGTGATTCTGCCGTCGACGCAGGAGGAGCATTTGGTCTCGACCCAGGTTTCGACGTCGTACTCGCCGTGACCCATGACCCGACGACCCGAACAGAGCCTTCCGATCATGCCGGCGATGACGCCGAGAACAGTGATGACGGCGAGGACCGCGATGACGGGTCCCACCGACCCGTGACCCAAATGGGTCGTGTAGGATTGCTGGGTCACTTCTAGTGGTGGTGGCTGTTGTACAAATGGTGTGGACATTTGATATTAGGGCTTTTGTTTGAATTAGAAAATAAAACACAACTTGAACTAAAGAAGATAAAAATAAAAAAATAAAAAAATAGAGTGTCTAGAGAAAGTTAATGTTTTTGAGGCTCAATTTGTGGGTTTGAGAGAGGAAGGTGGTTGAAGTTAGGAGGAGAAGGAATAGGGATCACCAAAATGGTTGTGCATTTCAACTTGGCATTTTTTAGGGGGTGTCTTTTTGCTGGCTTTGGCTTGCCCCTAGTTATGGCAAAAGTGTAAGCTTCTTTTTGGAAGGGTCTTGTGGGGTGGTGGTGATGATAATGTGTGTGGGTGTTGAGTGTGGAGGAGATTAGAGAAGTGGGTGAAGGAATAATTTTTGGTGGGGAGAGTGGGGTTACAGTAAGAAAACCAGAGAGGTGGGCTTTTTTCTAGGTGCTTTTTCCTGGTACTGCAACGAGTGACTTGGAGAGAAAGTTTTTGGCAGTGAAATCAATTGACAAATCCATCACTCTTTTACCGACAAGGGACGGCTTGTAAGCAAGTTCTCTTACATAAAACTTCAATTGTCATAAAGACCAGGCCCTGTTTAAAGAATATGAGGCTTAAAAATATATATATTGTTTTTTGAGGTAAAAAATAACTTATTAATTAACTTTAGTATTTCATTTTTAATAGATAAGTTTTTAATTTATTTTCCAACATTGTTGACTTTAGATAGATTTTTAATTTTAAATATTATTGACTTTTAATTTTAGATATTTTCTTTCAATAATTATAAGTGTTATATGTAGTGTTTAATAAATTCACTAACTTTTTAAAAAAATTAAGATTAATATAATATTTTTCAATTTATCTTCACCTAAAATTTTAGATTTTTTGATGCAAAATAATAAAAAAATAGTTTTATATTGTAAAAATTGTTCAAATTAAATCCCAATAATAAAATTATTATTAGCTTTAATTAAATTATCTTAAAAAATGATAAACTTATCTTTAAAAGACTATATTTAATTATTAGTTTTGATTATTGTATTATTTAATGCAATAGGTCAATACAAACTGCACAATTATTTTAGTTCTATATTAATTAATGAGTGATATTCTAATAAATATGTTGCATATTAATTTCTGAATTGAAATAGTAAAAAGTTTGAAACACATGTCTTTATATGTTTAAATGAAATTATTAAAAAAAATATAACTAAAGTCTACTCATAAAAGAAAAACAAAATCAGAGGCCTAAGGCACTTGCCTTAATTGCCTCGTGGGTTACACGACCCTGATAAAAAAAAATTTGATAAAAAAATAATTATAATTTTATATATTTCTAGTGTAACAATTTTTTAACACAGTTTAAAATAGTTTTAGATGGTTATTTAACCAAAAGTGACCGTTGATATAATTTTTTTATAGTTAATTATTATACAAATTAAAAAATTATTATATATTGTAATTTTTTATTAAATAATAGTAAAAAATTGTTTGTGTTTGCCCTATCGGTGTATGACTTATTTTTTTCAATTTTTTATTATTAATTGATGATTCTGATTTTTAATAGTTAGTTTAAATATATAATTTAGTTCCATATATATATATATATATATATATATATATATATATATATAAATCTCAATTTAGTCCTTACGTTATAATTTATTAAATCAGTCTTTATATTATAAGTATTACTAATTTGATCAATAAATATTGATACAGTTGATAAAGATTGATTCACGTATCATAATAATGTGAGTTTGACTTTAATTATGAATGTGAGAATTTAGTTAATGAGTGATTTGTAAGTATTTTTAGGAATACTCTTTAAGTTTGAGGTATGCTTTAACCTTGATAAGCATTTCATACTTAACTCACCTCAGCTTTTGAATACCAAAAATAATGTTACCAATTTAACTATTGCCCATGTTAACCTATGCATTCTTAATTTGGTCCTTATGTATAGTGTATTCTTAGTTTGTTTGAATCAAATTAAATAAGTGACTAAATTAAGAATGTGCAACAAACTTACTTGTTAACATATGTTGGTAAAGACCAAATTAATCAGATTTACCTATATAAAGATTGATTTAATAATTTTTTTTTACTTATAAGCACCAAAATTGAGAATCTATAACACATGTAATAACTAAATTATATGTTTAACCTGAAAGTTATGATAAAATTTAATAAATTTATTATATATCACAAATTTTGATTATATAATTTTATATTATTAATATATTTTAATTAAATGAAAAATATATGTTTGTACTCTACAACAGAAATGTACAAGGCTTGAAAATAAAAGAAAATATAAAGGAATAAAAATAGAAGTATAAAATAAACGTGAGATGAGTTAAAAGTTAAAATATGAAAAAACAAATACCAACCGACAAGCTTAAACATTATTAATAATTTTTAAAAAATTATTTAAGAATGAATACTAAGTGAACCATTCTTTTAAAAAATAAATATTTTTATTGATTACTTTCATTTTATTAACTAATATTTTCAAATCATTTCTTAACACTTTTGTTTTGAAAAAAAAAATTATGTTACGGATATAAGAATATTTTAACTGACATAAATAAATAAAACAAAGGATTTGGATATCTTATTATTTAATAGCAACATGATTTAATTAAAAGGGGTAATATATTTATCAATAAAAAACCTATTATTATGATTGATAATAAAAATACTATATGCATTTCCTTTTCCCAATAAAGCCAATCTTTTTATATAAAGATGCACGTATACTCTATAATATTTGATATTTTAAGAAAAAGAGAAAGAAATATAATATGATAAATAATGTAATAAGATTTTTTTTTATATCCGTCGTACAAAATTAAATAAAGTGAATAAAAGATCTATGTTAAGTATTTATAATATATAGGAGATATAAGATTAATTTGATGTCAAAAGGAGAAGATTTAAAGATGAAAGAAGAGGAGATCATGAATTTGAGTCTCTCTCATTAATATTTTTAATAAAATTAACAAATTAATATTTATAAATAAAGAAAGTATTTATAATATACACGAGTGTTTATGTGTTATTATTATGGTTCGAGCTAATCTAAAATTCTTATTTCGTACTAATATAATAGGAAAAAGAAAGCATATTCACAAAATAAATATTCACCCTTCCGAAGTCGGGGTTTGGCATAATAGTACTTGCTGCTGTATTTTAGACTTTAGTTGAATGGTGTCATATGAATATGATACGTGATGTCATTGATGTCAATGGGTCATGCCCTTTCGAGTTGTGACCATACGATTCATGATGATTACTGAGTCCAGAAAACATCAAATCATTAAAGCTATTACAAGTTCACCGGAATATCTGTAGTGGAAAGGATATGCATTTTAATATAGAATATGTAATTTGGATTAAGTAAATGTTTTAATTACATTTAATATTTTAAAATTAATTTTATCAAAGTTTATTTTATGAAATTTTAGATTAGACAGATTTTGGATAGTGAATGTAACTCAATTGATAATAAATTTAGTTTATTTTTATCTATTTTATTATTTGAAAAATTTGTTTAATTATTCTGTAAATAAGTTTTTTTAATAATTTTTAATGTTTTTTAAACACTATTTCAAGTAATTTTTTAAAAATGACTTTTAGTTTTTAACTTTTTATATTTTTTTTTATTTTTATCTTCAATATATTTATTTAATTTTCTTATTATCTTTTTTAAATAAATTATGATTTTATTATTTTTATGTCATTTTGCACTTTTTTTAATTACTTAAATAACTAATTTTATCAAACAATTATAATTTAATAAATTAATTTTTCAGCTTCTAATTATCGGATTCCAACTTTCAACTACTAGCTAACTTCTTAATTTTCCGATAATTTTGTTAAATATAGTCTTTGTGGAAAAAGCCCATGAGTTTGATTTCGGTGTAATACATTCTTAGAGATGGATGAAAAGTTTTAATTATGACTAATTTTGTAAATGAATGATTATAGTTGTTGGTTGTTGTTAATCAAACCAATAAGTTGTTGGTTGATGGGATCCTATCTTTGGTCTCCTTAAGAAATGTCTTTGATTTGAGTTTGTGAATGAAAAAAAATGTAATTAAGAGAGGGAGACTCCACCCAGAATGATTAGTCAGATTCGTTAGCAGAAATTAATCATTAGTAAATTTTAGTAAATATTTCATACAATATATCACATTGTTAAAATTAAATAAAACTTACAGTTACTAAATGGTTAGGGAAGGTACGTGAGGGAATTTTTTTTTAACTTAGTTACGTAATAATATTATTATTTTTAATTAATTTGAATACTATAATCAAAATATGTTACACATTTGTAAAACTTTTCTAAGTAAAGACATTCGACAAAATATGGTAAAAAGTAAAACATTTTGTTTACGCGTCTATTTTTCTAAATAATTTTATCAATTATTAATTTAAAGCAGTTTAACTTAATATATAATTCAAGTTTAAATTTTAATTAAAATACCTCATCGCATGATTCATCCATAATAACAAGAGAGTCAAACTATATTGCATTGCCAAAACTCAGGTTTAATATTTGAAAAAATTAACCTCCTTAATTACTTCTCTTAGGTTATAATCCTCTTATAGTTGAATTTCCTTTTTCCTCGATTCACAAACACAAAATGTAAGATTGATTCCAATAATTCATCACAAAAGAAAGCAAATTAAAGAAGTGTGTAGTGACCGAACTTGCATTAAAAAAAAAAAAACCTTGTTTGACCGAACTTATTGTGTTTCATTCCATTTCGTTGTAAGGTACTAATTTTTTAAACTCAGTCCCAGAATGCCCTAATTTTTAACATGTGCAAATTCAACATTATCATGCATGGAAGATGAATAAATGCTGAAAGGGTGAGTGACTCTAAGAAAAGTTGGATGAAAGCAATCACGACAAAATTTGCAGTACTTGCGTAACTTGGAACATCTGCAAGGAAACAGAATAGTTAATACATTTTTTAGCTTTTGGTGGGCCTACTCCCCCTCCCTTTTCTGCAAAGAGCTATTAATTAAGATACAAATGAAGGAAATTAAATTAACCCTACACAAAAAAGAGTTGCTTCCGGCTTCTGTTTAATCTGTGATAGAATTTCTGAATTAATGATAAAAGACAGTCATACCCTGTGCTTTCTTTAATTTCTTGTACATATCTTCTGCACATTTCAATAAAAATTGACTCTAGTTATCCAATATTCTAATGCATTAATTAAACAAATAATAAATAAAGTTTTCATTAACATGTTTAAGGTACATGAAAATTATGATAAAGAGTATAATAATCATACTTTCTTGATTTCTTAATTAGTAACCTAAGGCATAAGGGGCATTTGCCGCGGCAGGCGCTGCTTATCTTTTAATCCTTAATTGGTAAGATAAAACTATTTTTGTTAAACTTTTGCCTCAAAGGTAAAAAAGTTCCACAAAATTATTTTTGATTTTCTCGAAAAGAAACTAAAATATGTCGATATACAAACCAAGTATTGAGAGCCTTTTCTCTTTTTGGGCTGCGGCATTCAAATTGTTGATCCACGTTTGTCTTCTTTTCCCTCCATTCCTCCCACAACAAGCATGCATTATTGAGGTCAGTTATTTCATGCTACATGCAAATTGATGAGATGTTTAACCAAACTGATCAACTTTAAAAAATAAAATAAAAGTAAGAACATGATATCAGGGAATTGCCTCACATTAATTATCAATTATATTTAGAGCATAAGGATTCAATGTGGACTCACGGATTTCTTTGAACTTCAATTTGCAGCTTAACATGAGTATATATAAAGTTATTGTAGAAAGCAGAACAATCGCTAACTGTGACATAATCAGTTCTTACTAATTGAACTTGCTAATTGAAATATTCAGAACAAGAAAGAGAATTTGCTCACTGAAATATTTAAATCCTATACTAAAATTCTTAAAGCTAGAGGTATCACTCTCTTACCCATGCAGAATTGAATAGAATATTATCAGGGCAGAGAATCTAGCTATCATTTTCAGAAAGCATGGTGATTATGATTAGGACAGAAATATTAATTAAATTTATGGGTAGATGACAAAGGTCTCAATTTGTCTCTACCAAAAGGTCTCGTCGGGCATTATCAATTTATCAGTTCTTCTGTGAATATTCTTTTTTTGACTCCAAAGTACCCTTTGTCGGTTTCTCATTTGAATCTACGTGCTAAAGGGCTAATCTTCTTTTTATGATCAGGTACAATTCACATTATCTCCCTGTTGGAATTAGAAGCAAAGGAATTGTATATAGTTGGAGCAGGAAACGTTATATATGTAGATAATTAATGCCATTGATGCTTCTAAAGTTTAGGACAAATTACTCGTGTTTCCAGTTACACTCAATGTTCTCCCTTTTTGACATTATTTTAATCTCTCTTGATCTAATAATTGTACAAGGATAAATGGTCTTACCCTGGCTATTATATAAACTGAAAGAAGTCTAATGTAAGAAGAAAAAACGAGAGAATAATTTGTGAAATTTACTCTAAAATTTGTTAGTTTTAAGCTTCTAGCAACACGGCCAAATGTTTAAGAAGGGACTGTGTAAGAGATTTAGAGCCAAATATAGGTTGCACCTTAAGTTTTTTTAATTAATTTATGAATAAATAATATGTGTACTGCACTTTAATTCAGTGACAATATTGTTATACACATTAAATTTATTGGTTTTTATAATAATTAGGGTTTTAATAGCCAGTGTTCTAACGATATTGGTCAAAGGATTAAAAAAAATATTTATTATAAAATTATAAAAGAGTAAATTTTTTTTATACAATACAATTTGTTACATTCTAATAAATTGTTTTCTTTCTTTTAGTTCTTTTAACTAATGCGCTGGACACTAAGTAGCATTTGGCTAATGATTAACTTAAATTTTATATATCAAAATTTTTAATGTGACATTTTTTTCCTGCATGCCTATTTATTGGATGAGTCATGAAATTTTGGTAAAGGTGGGAAGTTAAGCCCGTGAATAGCCCAGTTCGGTGCCCTGAAAACTAGTAATGTTTTATGGAAAAACGTTTATTTAGAAAATTTGGTCCGTGGAATAAAATGCTGATAGACCTCAAAGTTTTCAAATTTTTTAGACAATTCTGATACAAATCTAGCACAATTCACACATTTAATTTACTCTCACTTTGTATTGGGTCTGTGAATTTCAACATGATATAAGAACCCAAATGAGGTAAAAGCAATCCAAAAAAAAAGATGAGAAATAAATGGTCCGTGAGAGTCAAGAAGCACAACCCTAATGGCAAACAAAAAGAAAAAGAAAGCAGAGACCTGAGATCTCTGAGACTGACTTTAGTACAAGTTCAAGAAAAGGTATAACCATTTTGGACATTTGAAAAAGAGACATGTAACCTACTAGATGATAATACACAAGTCACAACTAGACAAATCTAGTTAGACTTGGAAGGAGTGAACAAATAAAGACAAACAAAAATGCATACAAGCATAGAGAGGTTGAATCTGATTAGTTTGAATCTTTTATTAGATAATACACCTCTTATGCTTGATACACATTCAGCCTAGTCCACACTCATTAATTTGGTATTGGGCAAAAAATCCAACGCTCGTATTCAATTGTATGCACGTTTATACTTTATAACATCTGTGAGAATTAGAACACGGAAAGATCAGCAGAATTACAGTGTTATTTCATTTTTTACAAAAGAGTTCTTTGGTTAAAGATAGACATAGTGAATAATTTGGTTTAGATAGCCTAACACTTACGTCTTACAGAGCAAGAACCAAGAAAAATTAGCATATAAAAAGCGAGGAACCCATGCAATGTAGAGATGCAAACTTTAACAACAAATCAAGGAAGTAATATTATAAATCGTGCATACATTTTTCCGTTACTTAGTCCATAGGTCATGACATGTAAGTGGAGTATCTTAGGTATCATATCCCTTAAATTGAGTTTTACGAGTTATAAAACAGAATATTAGTTTTAACATAAGATATTTCCCATGCTTATATTGCAAATCTGCATCAGACGAAAGAGACCTGTGTAAGATTAAGAGATGTAGATACCCTTCTGTTAGTGCAATACATAATTTAAGTTGAATAAAAGGGATAAGAGCACTTGATCATGGACCGTGTATTATAGTAACCACTAACTACATACTCAAAGGTACACGTAACATGCATCACATCTATATTTATTGTACCTTACAACAGTTGCATTTGCGAGATAGTACCACTGATTAATGTTTAGATGCTCACATCACGACAATTACAATAGACAGAGAGTGGCAGAGTACCCTATTTTGATCTGTGATTAATTTGGTGATGGTTAATAAGAAATTGAATTTGGAGGAATGTTATCACAGATCAATGGTTTAGTAGTCTACAAAATAGGCAAAGTACAAACTTAGCAACACATATATATATACAAAGATTATTTTTTGAGCTTTGACATCAAGTTTTCATATTTCTACATAAAGATCTTGACATAAAATCTAACATGGCTAATCTGCACTCTTCTGGAATACTACCACCACCTACCATGATGATGAACTTCACATAATATATAAAGGATCGCTTTCATACTCCAAGTGACTTATTGGCTTCCTCAATTATATTGTTGAGGTTTTTCTAAGAAGCTGAAAATACAAGCACTTAATAGTTTACAGAGCCACATTTATATCTAATTTGCCCTTCTGTTCCTGTAAGTACTCCTACATTACTAAGCTTCACCATGGATTCGGCAAAATCATTGTAGAAGGAAAATTGGTTGTTGCTGTAATAATAAACCGTAGGAGCAGTCCTTCGATCCTTAATTAGTGCTTGGTCAGATTCTAGAAGTCCTGTGTTGTATACAATATTTCTATAATACTCATTGTCAAACGTCATGGTACTTGTAGCATCAAGAGGTGCTAGATTGCTGTTTGAGGCGTCTTCATTTGGACACATGTTTTGCAATTTTGATAGAAGTGAAAATTCAAGCACGGGATCAGGTCTGCCAGAGCCTTGAAAGTCAAAAAGTCTCCTTTTGAAGGTGAAGCATCGGGCAAAACCAATTGTATGTGCTCCTGATGGAAATAGACACATCAAGTTATTCATGTCATGTACTGAAAAGGCCTCAAATATTTGGTGAAAGTCCAAGTTAGCTTCTTTCACTTCCTAAAATTAGAATGATATATATTCTAAATGGTCATGCTAACCAGTATCCTCAGTGTACAGAATTCACATTTGGAATGCATTGGAAATCATGATAAATGTATATTAATAACAATTTTTATTGAAACTTTATTTTTTATTTCTTAACCAGTGCTCTCAGGACACTAGTTAGTAGTATTTGTGTATTCTAAATCAAGTCAGAGAAGAGTGAGAAAAGAATAAGAACCTGAAAGGGCTACAACATCCTTCATGTCAAGACCCTTGGAGAAAAATTTTGCAGTGATGTTTTCTAGAGGCTCAATTGGTGAGGGAATTTGTTGCTCAGCTGCTTCCTTACTGGTTGTTGTTGCATCTCTTCGGCCTAATTGAACAGGCCAAGAAGGCCCTCCAATCTAAAACCCCCCAAAACGTAGGAGAAGAAACAATAACAACAACGTTGGCTAAATCAAATAGGTTGTTGTTTAATTATGGAACTTTCAGCTGCGACAACTTGTGTCCAATAATTTAAAGGAAGTGTCACTTTTACCTGATCGATTGCTTCCCTAGCTGCTAAGGCCAATATATCAGCACAGGAAACTGTTGATGGACATATCCTTTCAAGGTGTTCTTTTATGTCATCAATGACTTCAAACCCCCTAAGTGAATTGTGATTAGGAAGAGCATTCTTTTCGCCCGTGAAATATGGTGTATCATCAAGAAGCACAGAAGCATCACAGCCCTTTGACAAGTAATTGAACATAATTAGTTTCTTCCCCGTGTATGTTATTATGATTATAGTGGCATGGCATATATATACCAAATGTGATAATTGCATATGTAATGCAAACAATATAAAGAAGAGGGTTACTACTTAATAGACAATACATATAACCTTCACTATATCAGTGTAACTAAGGTTAGGAGAGACAGTGTGAAAGAAGAAAGGCTAATGCACTAACATATGCAATTGTTCGATCACAAACTATCAGAAATAGCAAGTTTACCAATTTTTAACATAATTACCTCAAAAGTCATATCAATGATAATTTGTGATTGAATGAATGTAAAACTAGTTTATCATTCAGTTAAAAAAATGGGTTATCATTATCATACAGCTATTTTTTTCACTCCATTTTTCTTTCCTGCAATATTTTACTATCATCTTTCATTTCTCTTTTTCTCCTGTCTGCCCAGACACAAAGATTTCCACCACAATAAAATTGTAGACATGTTAGAAGTTAGAAGTTAGAAAATCTTAAGTAGTCTGATCTGTTTATGGAATGAGCAGTACGCTGTAACCCATTTCAAATCTATATCTATGCATGCGTATGCGATCCGTTCTTATTAATAGAATTAATAAGGAAAACTAAGGAAGTTTCTAGATTTAATGTGTTGTGTCTACCTAATGTTCATAAAACAAATATAGATATAGGAACTGGGAAGGTAGCCAGTGGCTAAAGTGGCCAAGTAGTGGGAATAAATTTTTGTGGATGAGGACCAATTATAACACATTCAAGTATTCAACTAATACTATATTTCTAGTGTCAATCAATTAACAGCATGCTTCTATCATCAAAATTATGATTTCTATTTATGAAAATTCCGCCAACAACTACTAATTAGTGTGATCTAGTATGATTTAGAGTCTGACAGAAAGACATATAAAGCCATGCAAATTAAGTACGTGCGTTGTTCATTTTGAAGTGTAAGAAGTAACAAAATTTACATTTACTATGCAATCGTGAAAGTGCAACCGAAGGAGGGACGCGGCCATTCTGTTGTCATTTCTTAAGGCTAACCAAACACCATATCCAACAATCTTATGCAAATTGGGGCATGATCTATCATAGAAATTAAGGTCAAGCTGGTAATTTCTACTATAGGGATACGAGGGATACATATGAACAAGAGGAACCGAGGTAAAAAACAAACAGAAGAAGAAAGTGAAGTAGATCACAATTCTACAACTCATGGCTTGAGAATGTAAGAACTAAGAAGTACTTGACAATTTCAATTTCTTATGACATGCTGTGAGCTACGTAGGGTTATTTATACGCAAATAAAAACAAAATTATAATGGATACAAGAGTATTTTTTTCTTCTTTGTATTATGATTTAACTTATGAGTCAGAATTACTAAATCAGAGCTAATCTGTTTCAATGTTCCAAATTTTTGGATTGATGTCAAACCCATAGTAAGACATAAGATAACCATAGGATATCGATAAATTATTAATGTGCTAGCACGATGGAATGTCTGGCAGATTTTATTGGTGAAACGCTAGAAGTGGCACTACCATTATTGATATTAATAAAATTCTATTAGTCACGCGAGGCTGGAATTCTAACAAGCATGGTTCATGGAGTGTTTGAACCTTATCACACATTATTTTTTTCCACGTCCATCTTTGTTGTGCTCGTTGAAAAAGAGCTTTTCTCTATTCTCTTTTTATGTTCTTATTATTAATTAAGTGATTTGATATATAATCTTAATTTTTTATATTTTAATTTTTCACTTTATTAGTTGTCTAATTCTTTACATCTCTTTTCCTGTCCTTATTAGGTATAAGAAAAGGCACACATATATAAGACAAAATTTTTCTTAATGTTTTACTTTTACATGTATGCGAAGCACTCATGTGATATACCTTCCTCTCACTGATTTTTGCTATAGGAATTAAGTATTTAATGTCAAATTTCTAACATCCGTTCCTTTGCTTTTCTTTTAAATAAATAAATGAATTAATAAATAAATAATAAAAATAAGATTAGCTCATTATAACTCTTACTATATAAAGGAGTTTTTAATCCAAAGAAGTTCTATAAATCATTTTGTTTCTTTTTCTCTAACTCTCAAGAACACTAACAGAGTAATCGGAACAGGAGTTCTAGAGAGCACCAAATACGCCACCATTCCTAATAGAGAGCGCTTGAGCAACTACCTCAAGGTAAGAGATGAGTTATTCACGTTTGGAGATTATAATGAACATGTGTAGAGATTCCTAGATGATCAATTTTTGGATTATTTTGGGTTGTTTTATAAAATGTAATTTTGTTCTTATGTTTTAAATCGTGGATTGATTGTGTTTGACGGACCAATTGGTGTCCTAACGTAAAATTATTGTGAAATTGATGTGTTTCTCTGTTGAGTGAAAATCCTTAAAATTGAATTTTTTTCTAATTGATGAATTAAGCAAGGAGGAATTTACCATAAGGGGAGTGGGTTCTTTTTATTCCTCTATTGTATAATTTCTTTAGATGCTCATAATTTTTTTTTGTCATGAATAAATTATATCAAATTGTATTTTACTGCTGAAATAATTCTAAAATAAAAATTGTGATTAATTTCCGTGATGATGGTGCAGTGCTCAAAATCAAGTTGTTGTTTTTCATTATTGGATGTCCATGA
Source organism: Glycine max (assembly GCF_000004515.6). Lineage (NCBI taxonomy): Eukaryota > Viridiplantae > Streptophyta > Magnoliopsida > Fabales > Fabaceae > Glycine > Glycine max. Next base: position 38,380,917 of record NC_038243.2, on the reverse strand, counting down.
CTTCGTTAAAATACATTTAAGATATACATATATATATATATATATATATATATATATATATATATATATATGTATATAAACTTTTGGTAGTTATCTACATATATTTTTTATTTTTATCTAAGAATATATTTATATTTATTGTTATATATATATATATATATATATATATATATATTTAACATGTTGTTATGTTTTTATATTTATATATATATATATATATATTAATTAGTATTATATATATTTGTATAGTGGTGTGTTATATATATTTGATATATATAAATATATTTATAAGCTTTGAAGTTAGATATATCCTATTATTATAATATATGCTTATTTATTTGCTAAGTATATTTTGTAGTTAGTTAATTTGTGGGATGGTAAATTATGAATATGAGATATGGTTGTGAATAAGTGAGTGGTTAATACTTGACATGATACTATTTATGTTGTGAGTTATGAATTATACAATAATTTAACTGATGTTTATCTTGAAAAAAATGTTTATGCACGAAGTGTTAAAAGAAAAGTGTAAGGTTCCAAGTTAGGAACCTGAAATGTTAAATTGTAGCACAATATGTTAAACGTGTTTGAAACACAAATGTAACGTCGTGTGTATTGTATAATTCATGAATAGTATCTGCGTGCAAAAGTTATTTTTTAGGGTTGGACCTGGATCAAGAAGGTAAGGCCTTAACGGATTCTTCAGAGTCTAGGCCTTGGGGGTAGAAACACTTAGTTTGAGTGTTCCTTTAAACCTATATTGATCCCATGTGGTTAGAGCATTCTTGCAAAACAGAGTGACTCTGACGGGTCACCTTATAATTTTACTTAGTGAGAGTGACCGGACATACTTATCGTGTGACGTGTCTTGTTATGTACTCTTAAGCACTCCTGTGTGGTACCACATTACATATAGGCTTGAGTCTCAGTATACTTGTTGCATAACGCCCGTGAATTGTTTATTATGAAATTGGTGAGTGTTATTATATCTTGACTCTAGTGTGTGATTCATGTGTAATGCGATTGGTGATTGAAAGATGAATTATAAATGATAAAGTGGTGAAGTGGCGTGGATTGTATTAAGTTGAATTATGTTATAAATAATTGTATAATGTATTTTGCTTATATTTTTGTTTATCCGTATTTTATTTTAAAATATGATAAGTCACTTTCGGTGTGTGTTTGTGTTTGAGCTAATTGCCATTTTGTTTCAGGTGAGCCAACATATGATGAGTTCCATGCTAGAGATGAAGAGACTTAGTCTGTGCTGCCAGGGAAATGCTATGATAAATGTGACATCAGGGAATATGGTTTTATTTCATACGCTATAATTTCATAAAGAATGTAGTTGTTTTTTGTTTTCCGCTTTATGATAACTTCTCTTCATTTAGAATGGGCGGCCTTGTTTTGAACCGAGATAATTTTATCATTTATTTGAACAAGTTCTATTATAATTTCACTAAGTGAATATGAACCTTTTATCCTTTTGAAATATTTTTATTTAAATGTGTTTTAAATTTTTTAATTAATTTTATATTCTTATTCCTTTTATTATTAGTATATATATGTGTGGAATAGAGAGTGTCACAAAATTCAATTTCTAATGGGTCGGAATACTCTCATTTACGCTCTATTTTCTTATTTTCATGAGATTTTATAACCTCATATTATGTATGTGCATGATGGAAAATTGCAAAATAAAACAGAAGTGATCTTATATAAGAGACCGTTCTTCATCTTCTTAATTGATTTGGGTGATTATAGAAATTTAGAATCATGTTAATTAATTCAAAAGGCGAACTGGGGATAACGAGTAAGATTGAAAATAGTCCAAGCTGTCCAACACGGATCTATGGCCTAACTTATGTTAGATCTAGGTTTTGTGAATGTTAAAGCTAGTATAAACACCCTAGCACTATGATAATCAAAGGCCAACACAAACCCTTCCATAATATATCTATCGATTGCTTGGTACAAATGAAATAGAGGAGAAGAAGGGGGGCGGGGGCAGAATGTTGATTGTTTGGTAGGGTGAAAGAGCAATGAAATATTAAAAACAATAGGTGAGTTCCGAGAATAAAATTTCCTACAAAGACAAACAATTTACACAAAAATAATTGTTATATATAACACAATTGATTGTGTTTCACAACATAATCGATGATTATGTTCCATATTACACAACTTATTATAACATCCCCTCGATTATGTTGCCCCCATAATCTACTATGGTGAGTCCCTCCCCCGTTTTCTTATATAATAATAATAATAATTTTCTTTTTTAAATCAAATAATCTCAGTTATTTTATGTATTATTTTTCTTCCATCAAACAATTTCTTATCCAAAGAGAATGGTCTATTTCCATTCATCATATAAATAGGGATCGATGCTAATTTTTTAGCTTGCCAGCCATGGGGTTAGACAAATGCAACAGTTTTGTATTGTGGATTCTCCCTCCCCTGCCTGGACTACTCTCCTTTTTAGAGATGGTCTAGGTTAGGCTTTTCTGTTAATTTTTCCATCGAATAAAAAATAACTTATATTTCATTCTATTTCTTACATATATTTTTTTCTTTTCTCACTTGTCTACTTCTTCTACCAAATAGTGTTTTCTGATACCTCATAAAGGTTAAAAACAAGCAAACAAAAAATAGCCCCCCAACTTACAAAAGGAAATAAGCATAACAGAAGCATATGCAAGTAACAAGTTCCGTGGCTCAAAAGGATAATCATTCCATCTCCGGATAGAATGCTTTGAAATTACTTTAGAGTATGTTTGGATGAGGCAATTTAAAATTCTAAAAATTTTGAGAATTTCAAATATTTCAATTTAAATTTTTTTATTTTTAAAATTTTGTATTTGAATACAACCTCTCTCTTCAACAATCACAGAATTAGTCCTAAATTTCAAATCAAAACCAAACCCAAATTCTCCTCTCTCCCCTAAGCTCAACCTCTTCCTCTTCAGAAAAAGCTTCAAATTCAAAGTAAGCTTCAAATTGCACCCTACCTCACCAGAAAACTCTCCATCTCCCTTATCCAGCACACACCACCACAACCACTGTAACCACAATGGCGGAAGAGCTCGAAAACAATCCATCGCCGCCGGAACCTCCAATCCCCTCCGCACCGGATGCCGCGGAGGAAATTGCAGCTCTGGCTTCGGCAACGACGTCACAACCAAGTGTCGAGATCGCCGCTCCTCTGACGCTAGCTCCAAAGCAACAGCGTCCTCTGAGTGTTCGCTTGAGGGAGATCGGCGACCAACGCGCCTTTGCGCACGGCCACGACTCGCACACGCACCGCCCGAGCATGCCGCCATGGAGCTAGCAGACTCCGAAGGAATCTTCCAGAACTTCAAAGGCGCGCTCCATGACGAACCTCGTGAACCAGAGAGAGAAGAGAGAAGAGAAAACTGTTACATAATTTCCAAATTCACTCCCTTTGAAGATAGAATTTGAAATTTTATTCTTTCAACTAATTAAAATCTCTTTTAAAATTCTAAAATTTTGAATTCCTTTTACTAAAATATCCAAACACTTACTTTTGATAAAAAAGAATTTAATTCCTTATGAAAAATACATTACCTAATTAAATTACCCTATTCAAATACACTCTTAACGCCTTTTAGCAAGTAAAGTAAATCTGCACAATAGTTTTCTCCTCTATAAATATGACGAAGAGAGACAAGTGAATCCATACAGAAGTAATATAGTTGTCACATCTATATTTATTGCACCATTAGGACTTACAAAAGTTGCATTTGTTGCCTTTTAGATAGTATACCGTTGATTAATATTTTGTAGATGCTCACATCACAACATCACAACAGTTACTACAGACAGAGTAACCTATTTGGATATGTGATTAAACCCTTGGTGATGGTTAATAAGAAATTGATCTTGAAGGAATGTCATTGAAGATCCTATACATAACTCTTTCATAAAATATGCAAAGTTTATTAGTCTGTAATAAATTCATAGTTGTTTAGTAGTCTACAAACAAACTTACGACAAAACATATACTACCTCCTATGCTTTTTATAAGAAACAAGTTTTAATGTAAAATTATTTTTTAGCCTTGACATCAAGATTTCATATTTCGACAGAATGATCTTGACATAAAAGTAAAACATGGCTAATCTGCATTCTTCTGGGATACCGCCAACACCTACAAAGATGATGGACTTGACATAATATACAGCAGGATAGCATTTATGCTCCAAGTAACTTACATTGGCTTCCTCAATTATATTGTTGAGGTTTTGCTAAGAAGTTGAAAATATCAAGCACATAATAGTTTAAAGAGCCACATGTCCTTCTAATTTGCCCTTGTATTCCTCTAAGTACTCCTACATTACTAAGCTTCACCATGGATGCAGCAAAATCATTATATAACGAAGATTGGTCGGTGCTGTAAAAATAAGCCATAGAAGCAGTCCTTGAATCCCGAATTAGTGCTTGGTCAGATTCTAGAAGCCCTGTTTCGCTCAAGAGATTTCTATAATACACACTGTCGAACGTCAAAATAGTTGCAGCATCCAGAGGAGCTAGATTGCTGTTTGAAGCGTCATTATTTGGACGCCTATTTTGCAATCTTAAGAAAAGTGAAAAATAAATCATGGGATCAGGTCTGCCAGAGCCTTGAGAGTCGAAAAGTCTCCTTTTGAAGGTCAAGCATCGGGCATAACCAATTGTATGTGCTCCTGATGGAAATAGACACATCATGTTACTGACATCAAACATGCATCACCATAATAGGTTGTGTATGGAAATAATCCAATATAAAGCAAATTACATGTAAGTTTAATTCTTATCGTTGTTGTGACTATTTTAGACTGTCAAACCAATAAGAAATTGTTGTTATGACTTCTAAAATAATTGATATATAAGTTAATAAATTTATCATATATAATCATTTGTAATTAGATGATGATATAAAATTATTTTATATTATTAGTATATATTCTAAATGTACCCATAACAGCTGCATTCTTTTCCCTAGTTTTTAGGAGTTTAATTTTAAATTTACATTTCAAATATTAGGAGATATTAGGAGTTTATGATTCTATTTTTAAATTTAAAATTATGTTGTTATGCTACAAATAAGAGATGTATCAGTTGTGCTTAATTTGTGCTCTTTATATATAGAGCTGCTTCAATAAAATAGTAAAAACTTCTCTATTCATTATTTTTCTTCCTCTCATAAATTCAAAAACAACAAACTAGTACCCAGAGTTCTCATCCAAGGGATATGTGAGATTAAGTGAGTCTACCCAAAACTCCTAAACACAACCACACATCAACATTACCACCTAAGGGCTGTTAGAATGGAAGCCCATCTTGATGCTTGTGATCTATGGAAAGTCGTTGAAGACTTACGAAGTTCCACCCCTACCATATAATCCAACGATTGTTCAAATAAAAAATCACAATGACAGGAAACAGAGAAAATCAAAGGCAAGAGCAACCTTGTTGGAATCATTATCATCCACTATGTTGATCAGAATAATGATGCTAAAAACACTCAATGAGATTTGGGAGTTTTTGCAGCAAGAGTACAATGAAAATGAAAAGGTGAAAGTGATGCAAGCACTGGACTTGATATGAGAATTTGAGATGCAAAGAATAATTAGAAACAATTGAGGAATACTCTGACAAACTTCTTGACATAGTCAACAACGTAAGGCTCCTTGGTACTGATTTTTCACATGATAGAATTGTTTGAAAAATTCTGGTCATAGTACTTGAAAAATTTAATGCCATAATTGCATTTCTGGAGAAATCAAGGGACTTAACAAGCATTACTCTGGTGGAATTAGTGAATGCACTACAAGCACAAGAACAAAGAAGGCTTATGAGACAATAAGGATATGTAGGGGGAGTATTCCAAGCCAAGAACTACAAAGGTAACAAACACAACCAAAATAGCAACACATGTTTTTATGCCTTGCCCCTATTGTAAAAAAAATAATCTCCACACAACAAATGTTGGTGGAAGCCAGACACAAAATGCCACAAATATTGTCAGTTGGGACATGTAGATCGAATGTGCAACTCTAAACCAAGGAGACAAAGGTGATCGCAAAGGAACAAGAAGATAAGAAACTCTTTGTTGTAATACGCTTTGCTACAAGCAACAGTTCCAATGATACCATATGACCAATGACTAGAAGCTCTTCAAGGAGCTTGAAAAACCATCATTTTCAAAGTAAAAATTCTGATGTCTTATATGTTCCTAAGATTAATCAAAATATGTTAAGTGTTGCTCAGTTGTTTAAGAAAGGCTACAAGGTTTCTTTTGAACACAAAATTTGTGTGATTAAAGATGCAAACAGATCAAAGTTCATGCAAAAGGCAAGAGTGTTTCCTTAGATCTGATGAAGGAGTAGCAAGAAGACAATGAAGATGACAATGCCGACAAGAAACAGGCAGAGAAGAAGCCGCATGAGAAAAATCTTAAGAGTATGTTTGGATGAGACAATTTAAAATTTTAAAGAATTTTAAATTCTATGAATTTTAAATGCTTCAATTGAAATCCTTTCATTTTAAAAATTCATGTTTAGATAAAGAAATTAATTTTTTTCATTTTCAAAATTTTGTGTTTGAATAAAGAAATTAAATTCTTCATTTTCAAAATTTCTTATTTTGATAAAATAGTCAAATACATTCTTTTTTAAAATTTTATATTTGAATAAAATAATTTTTTGAATAAAATAATTATTTTTTCATTAATAAATTCTATGTACTATTTGTCAAGTATGGTATTCCAATAAATATGTACTATTTTAATATCTTTGAATTAAAAATATATTAATTCAACTATTTAAATCATTATTCCATTTATAGTAGACTACAAAGTTCTATATCAAATGTACCTCTAACTTGGCATTGGCATCAAGGCATAAAAGACGAGATGTAATTCCTTCTCATCCAATGAAAGAGCTTTTATAGTTGCAAACATAATGATATTTTTTCTCAACCAAACGATTGTTTTATGTCAAAGTGCACCATTAAAATTAGGTATATTATCTAGCTCATTCACCGCTTTAATGACTCGGCTACTTCTTTCATTGAGGAAATGATCCCTTCTTTCTCTCCACTCTTACTTGGGCGAATGTTTTTCCTTGAGGCAGAACTTGATCCCTCTAAATCAATATTCACATTGTGAATTGCTTCCTCTTCATTTGCTTCTTTGCTCATGATATCATCTACATCTAATGCATTTTCTTTTCCGAGTCCAGTAGCTCTATCCTTTGCACATAGGTCTATAATATCATCCCAATTAGGAATGACTTTGAATCGAAATCGTTTGACCTCTTCATGTGACTTGAAAAAAAAAATATGTTAATAACAACACAAATAATAACTACAATTGAATAATAAATAAAATTAAAAATATGATTGACTACCTTAACATATTCATTCCATGCAATTTCATTTTCGACAGTAATCATGTACTTTGTGTTATCCCAGTCAAATCCGCTTTGACTAAGAATATCACTCACAATTTCATACCATGTTCTCTAAAGCTTAAAACAGTTCTTAACATTATTTGCCATGAGGTGAACTCCAAAACGTTTGGACGAAACTTAAGATGCAGTACTGTATGCTATTGCTTTCCAATTTCATCACCTTTATTACCCAAATTTCTTTGATGTTGAAACACTAATAGGGATGACAACAAGAACATGAAAGACTAATTTGACAATTGAAATTTTTGAAAGACTAATTTTGTGATGCATGTAACTTTGGAAAAAAACCACATTGAAGATTTTCTCTTAATTTTGATGGGTATATTAAACTATTTTCCTCCCTTCAGTTTTAAGGCCTCGTTTGGCTTCCTGTTAGAACACGTTCAGTGATGGTTAAATAAAATTGAATACACGTACTGTTAGAAACTGGATCAGAATTATAGAAAAAAAAGGTTCCATTAACAAGAAATAGTAGAAATGAGTCACAATACTTCAAAGAGGCATCGACTCCCACAATAATTTGAACTCTCTCATATATTAATAAATAACTATCCTATCATGACTTACTGCATAATTAACCTCAGTATGTACCCCTTCAAATAACCATTGGATGACCCATACAGTAACCAACATGGACTCTAATTCTGCTTAATTACCTTGATTCTCCTGAATAAGTAAATAAAACTCCCAAAAATAATTCATATTAAAACTCAGTAAAATCATCACAACCCAAAAATTATTATAAATTTATAATTGCTCCCCAGTGCTGAAACATTAGTGTCATACAAAACTTGATGAAAAGAGGGAATTGGATAATGTTCTGCAATTGGTCATGCATTCCAAACATTAGAACAATTGGTTATTCCATCAACATCAACATTCATAATATACATTCATATTCACTGAAAAGTATAAATTTTAGTTTCTATTGTAATTTTTAATTTTTATAACTTACTATTATTATAGTCCATAATGGAACCAACAACAAGACCTGATATGACAAATAAATTTCAATTTCAAAAATTTATTTTTCTAATTTTAAGAATTACTGTGATAATATCTACATTTTTAAAAACAAATTAGTAAGTGGTTACAAAACACATTATGAGAGCTGGAAATTTCAATACAGTTGATCTACAAAGGTATATGTGCAGGTAAATCATAATAGGAAGTGTTCACTCCCCGAAAATTATCTCGAACGTTACAACTTTTTTTTCTCAGTTTGCTCCATGATTACAAGATAGTGGTTGAGGCACATGCATATTTTCAACAAATGGTATTCCCTTAAACTAGGATGTTTATTTCACACTAAAAAGAGGAGCAAGCAGAAAAGAAAAAGACAAAAAGGGTGTGGTTCTTAAGTCTGGGGTATATTGGGGAAGGTAGATAGAGTAGAGAAACAATTAAAAAGCTCCCTTAGGAAAAAGTCCATCAGAGCAGAGAAAATCAATTGACATTGTAATCATGTTTGAAATATGCATCGCTATAACACACATACACAAATTCAACTAGTAGCTCATAAAATTAGAAGTCAATGGAGAAAACCTTGTTTGGTCGTACAGAGCCGGAGACTATGGATGAATAAAAAGGTCCTTGTAAGCTAAAATCAAATTGAAGACTCGCCAGTGTTATCTTCCTTAACAATAGTTTCAAAAGAAAGAAGTAAAATAATTTTTCTCTTTCTCTTTCATGCATATTCACAAATACACATGGTGCTCAACCCCAAACAAAAATAAAAATTTCACACGGTAATAGAACCCAAGTCCTCTCCCACATCTCCAATAGTGGAAGCAAATTTATTTAAAATTCAGATTCAAATAACACAACAATGAGAACAAAGCACAAATCACAAATTAACGAAATAACAAAGAAACCCTAGATAATAGAGATGAGAAACCAACCTTATAAGAAGAGAGTGTGCGATTTGAATCAACAGAAAACGAAGGTCGTAGCCACCATGAGAGTGTGCGATCTGAACGAGATAATAGCCACCGAGAGTGTGCGATCTAAACGAAGGTTGTCATGACTAAGAGTGAGAATGAGGGTCTCGAAGTCGCAAGGGAGAGTGTGTGGGTGGAGAGGAATGAGTAAGAGCAAGTGAGGTGTAGGTCGAGAGTGATGAACGAGACCGACAGTAGAGAGGAATTACAAAGAAATTGAAAGTCTCTCATTCTTGTAGAGAATTTCAATTCATGGGTTCTCTCTTAAATAAAATTTCTTGTTAAAATGACATAAATTTAATTTTCTTTTCATCATTCAAACCCACTCTTTGTTCTTTGGACATGGCATTTTGTGGGCCAGTATCTTAAACAATATACACTTTCTGTTACTCAAAATGTAAGAGACCTAAATGATAACATAAACAAATGAGATGGACTTTTGGTTGAGAAAATTTCCCTTTTGAGAACTTGAACTAACAAAAATAAAACATTCTAGCAAAAGATCACCCCAACACTTTTTTTATTTTTAATCGTGCAATACACACTTTGTAGTCAAGGAACTAAAACCATTTCAAATTTAGAATTTTAAACGAATTTGTTATTTTTATTGTTGATATGAATATTTAAAATTAATAAACCGAGTACTCAATTCATTAAATGATACCACTTTTCAATATTAGATTGTGTTTCATCGTAATTTTTTTAGTTTTTAAAATTATTTTGTACATTTAATTTTAAAAATTAGCTTTGAGAGAAAAAAGAGAGTAATTGAAAAAAAAAAAGATGGGCCAACACAAATAAAAACAAGTGTAATAAAAAACTAAAATAGAAAATTTAAAAGTTTAAAAGTGTTCTAGATTTATAATCCTAATAACTGAAAGAAGATATTATTTTTAAAAATATTTTTTCAAAAATTGTTCTTATATATCAAACATATTTTTAGCTTTTAAAACAAAAAGTAATTTTCAAAAATAAAAACAATCAAGCCTTTTAATTTTGCTAAACTAAGTCTTAAATTTATGTCTTTTAATTTGAAAATAAAAACCTAGCTAAACTTTAATTTTGGAATAAATTACTCCATCTTCCTTTGTACACTTATACCATTGATATGCTAAACATCTGAATATCTAACTAAATGTATTGTACACTTGAACTATTCAAGACTGTATTACCAATTGTTGTTGTTTTATATATATATATATATATATATATATATATAGTAAAAAAATGATGTTATTTTTTTAATATATTAGATTTATCTTTCACTAAAGATAATCCATAAAACCACTGTGAATAACAAAACTTGAGGTGGTCAAGCTAAAACAATATTACATTAGTAAAAAAAAATAGTGTAAACTTAAACTATCTAAATCTAGTTTATATAATAAAAAATAATATATATTCGAGATCATGTGATCGACCTACATATTTTGTGCTGTGTGCAATATAGTTACCTTGATATTCATAGTCAATTGATTTCCAAGAGTATTTAATTGTCAAATCTTATTTTCCATTTCAAGTTAAATAAATAATGTCAGTTTCTAAACACTTCTATTAAATGAAATACAAAATCTAACATCAGCAGAATGAAAATATGCAAATAATTTGAAATCTGAATGAGTATAATTTTTGAATGAATCTTAAAAGGTGAATTTGGGTCTAACTTAATCCCAAGAACTAACTCAAGGAATAAGGATTGCCCCTCATTTATAAAATCTAATATGATTATATTGTTAACTGATGTGGAACTTGAATTATTTTCAACAATGAACAGTACCTGAAAGATAAACAGTATGTTTCAATTTATGTGAGACACGTTAAAATATCAATTAACATAATTTTAGGTAAATATAAAGTATTTAATTTCAAGTTAAAGAATTGATTTTGAGTCTAGATCATTAAAGTAATTAACTCTCGGTAGTTTCGTATTGAAAATTTTTATATTGAAATCTATAATAACTTGTTTTTAGCTGGAAGTAAAAATAAAAATATTCAAACAGCATTATTACTTTAAAATTAATTTTTGATTCGTTCTTTAAAATCAATTTCATTAACTTCTTATTTGATTTCGAAAAGTGATAAAATAGGACAACAACCTTAATACTATCTAACCATAATACTATCTGGCAAGTTGCATATGTTGGGATTGTCAAAAGAGAGTACTTTCATGCCGAACTACTAGTAATTGCACATCCAATTACAACCTACTCGAAGACTTAATAGTGCTAATAAGCTAAATTATAAGATCTTATCTTTTAATTATTAAGGATAGAACATAATTAATGAGGTTTTTTAGGGTAGGTTTGATTGCTAAGAAAATGAGGAATTAAGGAATTTTTTTTTTATTTAGTATGAGTCTCATACCTCTTTTACTTTACTTAAATTTAAATATGTATTTTCTATTTCATTTCTATCCATTCTCTTTCACTCAATCAAATCTACCCTTAGTTTTTGATAAAATACGGAGAAATTAGTTATTAAAGCAACTCAAAAACTAGAATTAAATTATTTTAAGAAATGCTGGTAGCTTGGGGCAACTAGGATCAAACATTAGAACTATTAGTTAGTTCATCATAAATTAAACTTAGTGCATGTGGTGGCTTCCCAGTCTGCACGGGCAATGTTGGATTGCCAAACACGTATTAAACCATACATAATAAAAAGTAATAAATTACTCTGTTGAATTATCCAAGAGAGGGAAGGGTTTGGCCGGTACCCCAGTTTTGGTACCGTTGGTAGTAACCAACCAGTGACAACAACACAGTAGTCCAATAACATAACATAATTGCATGTTGTTTAATGAAGGGAATAGGTCAACTTATGGCAAAAGTAGATATATCAGTCATTGTCTATAAAAGGCCAGTAACTAGTAGTGTTTGGAATATGCACACTTGCTCTTAACTAACTTGAGGATATATATCCACGTACACCTAATTGAAATTAAAGTTAAGTTACACTTGAAGCAGGCATGACCTCTCTCACTCAGAGTTGCATCATTTAGGCTTAATTTTGTCATTGCAATTTCCTTCTCAAGCATGGACATGGCATTAGCAGCACGCCATCTCTTGCAAACAACAGTGACATCTTGGTCTACATTGCCACCTTGGCCACAATTGCCATCTTGGCCTATATTCCCTACAATCCCAGCATCTTTGCCTAATATCCTATTTTTCCCATCTCCTCCGCCACCTCCAACTTTGCCTAATATCCCATTATTCCCATCTCCACCACCTCCATCTTTTCCACCAATCCGATTCCCCTTTTCATTTTTTCCTTTCGGCACCTTTCTCTCTCCCCAAAACCTTCAATCACCACCAACCCCTGAAGTTCCTATGCAATTCACTCGGAGTAGTTGGATATATAAGCTATGCACCGATCTTTCCTCTCCATTTGGATGGATTCAATTCTACCTTCCTAGCTCCCATTACCTGCTTTCTGTCATGTTTAATTAATAAGTCATATATATAATAATATACACATGCATTATGTTACTTATATGCTGTGTATTTTCCTTGTTGCACTTCTGCATTACTTCATCAAGTGTACGTACCACGAGTGGAGACACCCATTACTATAAATATAATAATGTATTCTATAATGGACATTTCTTTCTTCTCCTCTTTCACGTAATATATATTATACATTGCTAATTTTAATATTGTAACTTCCTTTGTTAATTGCAACCAGATATTAGTAGCGTCGACAAACAAAATTATAATATATTTTGTTTCATCATATTATTTTGCCATTAATTACGAAACTTAAATGATATATAATGATTTTCTAAGGAATAATTAGAATCTATTTGACATTTAAAATATACAACAATAATGAATAGAAAAAATATATTTGTCTACCCTGGTCCGATGCACGTTCTTGAAGTAACAAAATTTTTCCTTTAATAGTGTGAAGGTTGTATCCATATTAAGACTAAGTTATCAACTCTTTGATGAATGGAACTTAAGAATAAACTCTTTTTACTTTTCATATTTCTTGACTTTTTTAGTTTGTCTCTTGTATACTTTCCTCTCTATTTATAATGTTAAAAAGATAATGGATTTGACTTTTTAAGGAGAGATTTTATCTCATATCTTTTAATCTTAGGAAATTTCCTATTATAACAAATATAATTCCCAACTAATCACATAACTAATTATGATAAGTAATTACACATAATTACACGATTTGATCTTGATATGTAGTAATAAAATCTTATTCTTATTTTATTTTATGAACAACTTTCACACTTATAAAATAGTAATATTTGTTTATATTAATTATATTTTTGGGCTAGCAAAGAATATAATAATATTCTACTAAAATATTTATTTGATTAAATTAAATTTTTTAATTTAATTATCAAATAAATTATTTTCTTTTACAAAGATTGGAACACTCGTGTTTGTATGTGATTTCGTAGGTTCAATACTAAACCAGTCGTAACTAATCATAATAAATCTACTATTTAGGCGTCTAACAACACTGCTTAATGTCCGAATAGTCATGAAGTAACATATTTTACCTTCAAGAATCAATAGAAGAATAATGCAACATTTTCTTCCATTATTTACAACTCAAGGTTAACTTTATATTATAGCTAATAAGTTAACACATTATATTTAATCAATAAATGACTTAAAAAATTCTTTTATTCAATTGCCCTGACCAAAAGTCTTGATTCAATCATAGAGCTCAAACTCATTACCTAGAGTTGATAAATTTCTCTTTGATTAATCATTAATTCTACAAATATTTAATCATATACAATATTCATTCAACTAATGTCTTAAAGCATTATGTGTTCAAAATTAAAATATAACAAATAACTTATTAATTACTATGATAATATCATGTGAAAAAAAACTATTATCATGTCAAATATTCAAAAAATAATTAAAAAGCAGAAACTCTACCTCTTCTTTTTTACGAAAGAAACTCTACTTTTCAGAAGCATATAAAAGTATCTAACAAAATAGTTTACCTACACCGGTAGAATAACCATCTCTAACAAAACTGTTTTCATTTGAAAAAAAACGTTAAATTAGTTTCTAATAAGTCAAAAACTTATTAAATAGTCAAATATTCATAACATATTTAAATTAAAACAACTAAAATCAAAATATTTGGAATAAATAATTAATTTTTGGTAAATATAAAAAAAGGTAGATATACTTCCAAATTTAAAAACTCTTGTTTCAATATTCATATTTTAAAGTTTATAAATTTGATTGAATTTTGTCACAATATCACTTTAACTATTATTTTGGAAATTCCAAGCAATAGAAATAGAAAGTACCTTTTATTTAACAGGCAGTTAAAAAAAATATTAACCTTGAAGAGAGTTGAAAAAAACTGTTAGACAAAAGGAGGGGAGAATTTGACTCCTAAGTCTCTTATTCAATTTCAAAAACATTTTAGTGTACAATAAATAATTGAAAGCAAGATTTAGAATCTGTGGCCACTATCATTAGGATGGCCATACCATATCACACTATAAATCATGAATTATTACTAAACTGGTAAAATCTAAAAAAAAATTGGGACTACCCGTGTAGCCAACATAATAGGGTCTTCTAAAACACTTTTGATGCTTTTGAATACTGTGGTGAAGAAATACAAAGAATTCTCCTAATTAAGTTCAGTATGTAGCCAAAGGAAAAACTTGAGAAATACCCATTATTACTCTTTAGGTGAAGTGACTTGAGAAGAAGGACTAATGGGCTTACCACGTCCCATGGTGAAGCCTCTTGTACCATCAGGCATTTTTGGGCCCTTAGTGTTGGGTTTAGTGTGTGCATCGCAAAGGATAGTGCTGCTTGATTGAGATGGTGGAGCAAGTAGGCCACGTCCTTGAGTGCGCCCTCTTCCCTTTCCACGTCCTCTACTAGCCCATCCTTTCTTAGAATTTTCATCAACCTTCAAAAGTCATCAAATATAACCAAGATTACTCAACTAAAAATAATTAGACACAATTAATATATTAAAGTTAAGATTAAATATTATTTGAGTTTGATTTTAAACCAAAATAATTCTTGATCAAAATTATTTATCTTTCAGTCGAATTTTAGATTAATCAAAATTTTCTCCTGATGAACCAGATCATTAAGATAAAAAAATTATCAAACATGAATTTGGATCCTCTCCGGCAAAACTCTCTCCAGCATTTGCAGCAGCACTCTGGGCCGTTGGATGTATTTTGTGGTTGATAATAAATGTTGACAAAATAAAACAATTTCTTTGCGTAGTTCACTTGCTTTACGTGTGCAGGGGTGACTAGCTATAAATGTGGATAGACATTCTGCTGATAAAATAATAACAATATTTTTTTTTATATATTTTAGTATATATATATATATATATATATATATATATAGGTATTAAATTTAATAATAATTACTTTTTAATTAATAGTAATATGTTTTTTATATACATAAGTAATAAGTTCATATTAAAAAGTTACACATTTAATAAATATAAACTTTGTTTAAGAATTTTAATAAACATTTCATAAATTATAAAACATAATTATATATTATATTTAATAAATACAATAGTTAAAATTATTTTACCATATTTCATATAATTAAGAAAATAATTCAATACATAGTTAATTAATATATGTTCTGACTTTTCCAGTTTTCATGTAAGTCTTCGAAAGAAGTTTCATATAATTAAAAATATTTTTTTAATTATTATTATTCATAAAATTCCTTATTTTTAATTATTCTAATTCATAAAATATTTTAAAATAATAATTTTTTATAAAAAGTAAGTAGACTTGAGAATAAATAGTATTTATATAAATACGTAACTAAACAGATTTTTATTTATTTACTATTAATTTTTGTATTTATTAATAATGATTTATGATATATATATAGTTAAATTTAAAATATTATATATATATATATATATATTAAAAAAATTGTAGTCTATTACTTTATTTATTAGGTTTAATTTAGTCTCACTTTCCTTCCATCAATTCCAAAATATTTTAAATTTTAAAAGGAGACTAAATTGAACACATCTTAAGAAATAAGGAAAAAAATTGAAACTAATAAATAATTAGGTGATTAAAAATTAATTTATTAAAAATTTCTAATTTCTATTCATGCTTAAAAAAATAAGGGATTTTTCCTTATATAATTTTAATTATTTTATTCATTAAATATAATATATAATTAACTTTTATTATATTAACAAATACAATATATTTATTAAAACTCATAAACATGTATTTGTTAAATACTTAAAAGTATGATTTTTTTTGTAGAACTCATGTATATTAAAAACACATTATTAATTAAAAATTAATTATTAATAAATTTAATACCTATATATATTAATATAAATTTTATATTATTATCATTGGAAGAAAGAGAGACATTGTCTATCACACGTAAAGCAAATGAATTGTGTTAAGGAATTGTTTGATTTTGCTAACATCTATTATCAGTGCTGCAAGAGATGAATCCAACGACTCAGGTTGCCGCTGCAGAGATGTTGTAGAGGGATTTACTGGAGAGGATCCGGACGCATCAAATATAAGGTCATTTCAAGATTTGTCATGTTGCTTGAAAAGAAACCAATGCTCAATGCAATCCCTTTTTAAAGGATAAAACTTGAATCCAATTCATTGAGTACTTTTGGTATTTTTCTTAAATCCGAATTAGAGTTTTTATGCTAACGTCTAATAAAACATTTTTTATGCAGACTACTGAAGTGAAATTCTCATTTAGTTGAAAAATAAAACCAAAAGTACTTAAAAAAACTGCACTGAGGTAAAGTTGTAAAGGGTATGTCTTTGAAATTTATATATTGATGATATCTATTGTAATGTAGGAAGCATGCAAAGAAAATAAGTGTGTTTCCAATAAAAGGGCTTAACATCCGAACAAAGAGTCCACGTTTCCATGAAATTTGTTTTGCACAATTCACTTTCATGCATCTATGAATTGTAAGAATGCCATGAATTTATATCTTAGTTGAGATATATGATATGGTTGACTAGCAGTTAAAAAAAATAGATATGGTTGACTAGAAGACTTGAAAGAAATGGCTAACACATCCCAATTTGGCAATTGGCATATACATGCAATGTAACTTACATTTGTGTCAAACAATTCAGCATTGTTTGAGTGATAAGGAGAAGAATCCTCAACAGATTCAGAATTTAGCATCTCGTCATCATCTAGATATCCATCAAATTCTGACTTTCTACTCTTCAAAACAGATTTTGGCTACACAAGTTACATAAAAAAAATCAATTAAAAACAAGTTTATGAAATTCAAGAGATACAATAGATAACAAACTAATATTAATATCAGGTACACAAGTACATACCGAGCATCTAACAAACATCCTTACACGCATCCCTTTCCTCCAATTTCTTTCATCATTTAACTTCTCAGCCTAATCAAGTAAGAAACCTTAATTAATATGATACTGAAAAATGCTATGAACACACCCTCTATCACACTTTTTTTTACACACTGGTCAAAATTTATTAAAAAAATGATGAAATTTTGTGGAATCCATGTCATATTTATCAATTTTTTTTCTTAATTTTATAGTTTTCAACAAATTTTAATTAATTAAAGAAAAAGCGTTTGAAGGAGTATGTTATAAAGAGTGTGTTTGTAGCAGTCCTCTCTGATAATTGATTCAATTGCACATCTCAAAAGCTACAAGTTATTGAAGAATAGACTCACAGCTTTCTCAGCTATATCTGATGTCTCATACTCCACAAGCGCATGGAGCTTGATTGAGAGAACCAAGTAACATGGGGTAAGAAACTCTTGTAAGTATCATTTGAATTGTTAATACAACATAGAAACATGGTATGATGTTGTTTTTTGTACCTTATTACTGACAAAGAAATCAGATTTTGGGCGAGAAGAATTAGGCTCTTGGGGATGGCATATTCTGATCGTTTTCACGCTGTTCACAGACCAGCCATGAATTAAAATGTTTCCAAAATGTAAGGAACCAAAAGAATGTGAAGTTCATATTAGTAAACAAAGGGTTTCGGATAGAAGAAATTCACCTCCCAACCATACCAAATATTTTTTGAAGATTCTGATGGGAATGATCGTCAGGTAAATTCTCTGCCACAACGGTGCGAGACTGCAAGAGAATAGAAAATCACATGCATTATGCTAACAATTAGAACAAATTTTAAGACTATCCATGTGGACAGAAACAAAAAAAAAAAAAAAAAAAAAAACCCATATAATCTCTTTACCTGCAAGTCCTCTTTTTCCCTTTCAGTGTAAGGATGTTTGCGCTTAACCTTTTTGCCATCAACGCTCAAAACCTTCAAAAATTGCATTGTCAGAGAGCAAACTGAAAAAGAACAAAAGTAATGCCTCATTGTATCAAAAATACTTACAAGTTTTGAAGATGAACGGATGGCTTGAGTAAGCATATTAATGTTACTAACAAGAGATTTAACCTTTTTAGTAGAAGCAATTACGGTTATTGGAACTGTAAACCAAAGCAACGTCCATCAATGAGATGATACCATTTCAATCCTAAATGCAAGGGAGGGAGAAAACTGAAGAGAAATCCAAAATCCTTACCATAACCTTCAGGATCTTTATTTATCTGTTTATGGAAGGATTCGTTTGCTAACAAACTCATGTCACTGAACTGATACTCCACCTATTACATTCACACCATCTTTAACAAAATTCATACGAAAACCTCCATAACCAATTCATCAAAGAATTAAACTAAATAAATCCCTTTATTGAATATTTAAATATTAATTTGTTTCAAGCAATGACACTTATAATCAAAATCTTATTTTACTCACAATTTCACAATGTAAATTATCCACATTTTTTAATGACATTCCTTATTTATTTTGTATATGATGATGACAATGGGATCCTTTTAAATCTAAGGGGCATCTAATTGGAAAGAAATTTTTCATTTCTAGGAATCATAAATCTTAAAAATTATGGTTTTTTTAATGAATAGAATTTATTTGATCGACCATTGAAAATATTAATTTAAGTTACCTAGGAAAAATGTATATTTTATTAATTATTTTAATTATTTACCCTATTATATAATTTAATAAAAAATAATATGATATTTTTATAATAATAAAAGAAAAAATAAATTCAAGAAAGGAAGATTGTCACCTTATCTTTATAAAAAAAAGTTTCATCACAAACTGATTAAAAAATATTCATTTATCCAAGAATTTTTTAAAAAAATATCAAACATGAAAAATCAAAAACTTCTCTCATACATACCAGACGTTCCCTGATACTTAATTACACAAAAATTAGTCAAACCTCACAGTCTTAGACCTACCTTAGTTTGGTTAGAGTTTGACATTCATTATTAAAAGAATGATAATTACCATGTTGAATTAATGTAAAATCATAAGTGATTAATGACCATTCAAAATTGTTAAAGAAAAAAAAAAGCATTTTGATTAGAATTAAAATGAAAGCAAAAGACGGGGCACACCTGTTTGACGATTTTTTGTTGAAGATCAGGGGTAAGAATATTCTTGGAGGAATTGGGTAGCGCAGCATTGGCAGTGGGGATCAAACAAGAAGGGTCTTGGTCCCCAACAAAGAACCAATCAGACTCACCAGACCCACCAAGAATTTGGAAGTAAGGGTAGAAATAACCTGAAACTGGCATCTGGATCTGTGATCTTGGAACAAATTCAGGTGCTTGGGCATTAAATTTGAAGCTAGAGTTCCCTGTTTCTTGGGTTTCTTTTTCTGGGTTTTCATGGATCCTCTCTTCAGGTTGGGCCTGTGCCATTCTCTCTTGAGTTCTCTCTCTGTGATTATGGTATATGTGTGTTGTATTCCCTCAAGCTATAACTACTTTTTTTCTTTGTTTCGATTTTCAATCCACATTTCGCGCTCAAAGACGGGCACCTCTTTCTTCCACACACACAACCGCCACTTGTGGGCTTTTTTGACTAAATCTTTTAAGGTTACTATGCTCCTAAAGTTGTCCCTACGCTATTCTGTTTTGCAAATCCCTCCAACCATGCTCATTCTTCCAATCAAATGCTTCAATCCTTATTGCCACTAAAATATAATAATCATAAGTAATTTCATTTCTAAATAACAACACCTGCCTCCATAATACAATTTAACTATCGGTCATTTTAATTTTATTTAAGAGTAGTATTGACAATTTAAATAACTTTACACTATTGTTCAATCATATGTAAACTTTATACATAAACAATAGATAAAAATTAAAATCTTAATTTAAATATAAGGAGAAAGTATATATATATATATATATATGTAATTTTAACTTTGTTATGATATGAATGGGTAATAAAATATTTTTATAAAAAAAATTCATTGGAAAGACTATACAAAAGAGTTTTAATACAAATAAATAAATAAATAAATAAATATATATATATATATATATATAAATGTGTGTGTGTGTGTATTTTTAATTTTTGTATGATAAGTGTGTGGTGTGTGTCAAAGAGATATTCATGAGTAATTATTGTCATACTTGTAAAGATTGAGCTTGACTTATTTAAATAATTAAACTCAACTCAAAGATTAATTTTTTTATTTAATTAAATAACGAGCTTGAACGAGAAAATCGAGCCTAATAATTCAACTCATTAACACTTCTGGGATAAACAATAACAATTATTTTGGACCTTAAATCAGCTCTTAGATAACCATCATTTTTAAAGTTTTAGACCCAAATTTATTAAAACTAATTTCCTTCTTGAACATAAAATAATATAATTACTAATATACAAATCGAGCCTAATAATTCACTTACAACTCAACTCATTTACACTTTTGTAATAAACAATCACAATCATTTTGAACCTCAAATTAACTCTAAGATGGAACATCATATTTAAAGACTCGTAATCAAAATTTGGACAAAATGAATGGTTGTTTCTGCCATGTTCTTTAAAACAAGCTATTCCTAGGCACAACAAGAAACTAGATACTGGTCTTGTCAAACCTAAAAACAAAATCAATATGTGCTAGCTAGTAGTTTTACGCTTTTATGGGTTGAAGATATATAGTTTTTATTAGTTTCTGAATTATTATTATTATTATTATTATTATTATTATTATTATTATTATAACAAACACCAATGAAACACAAGACTTAACTTTAGTTAAATAGTAAAAATATCAAGCCAATATCCAATCATTCTTAAATAGGGAATCTCAAAATTGAGGACTCAAACCTATCAAATTCAATAATTGTTGATCTCCATTCGCATAATAAAACTTCCCCTAAATTAGTTCAAGATAGTTTGGCAAAATGAAAAATGTCTGGGTTGGTCAGCATATATATATCCTAAAGGAAAAATTAAAAATGCTAAAATGTGATATAGAAAGGTGGAATCAATAAGTTTCTGGGAAGTTTGGACTACAATATAAAGTAGTTTTAAGAAGAAATCAAAAAATTAGATGCAAAGATAGAATTAAATGGTTTAATAAAGAAGGAAGTCAATGATTATAGAACTCTTTGTGTAAATTTGTGGAAGCACTTAAAAATTAAAATCAAAGGAAAATTGAGCCTTTCAAATTTCTAGATCAATATAGCTCAAAGAAGATGCAAACAATAGGTACATTCTAAAGGTCGTTTAGCTAGAAGGTTATGAAAGTGAAAAAACAAAAAGATTAAAAATATTTTCTCTCAGTATTTCTATGACGTTGATGGTTTCAATAGCTAATAAAAAATGGAGAACTGTATATTAACACAGCTCTTCAACTTAGAAAAATCAAACAAAGTATTGAATTTTTTTTTCTAGCAATGTATCATTGAAATGTTGTGGAAAAATATAGATTAACGTAACTCTTCATTGAATTGAATTGGAATTTTATTTGATTAAATATTGTGGAGGTTTGGTTTTTTTGTGACAAATGGAGACTTTAATCAAATGTTATATTTATTTTTCTAGCAATGTATTAATCAATCCTGGTTAATGGGAGTAATATGGAAGTGAAACTTCACCATGGGTTAAGAGAAGGAAACCCATTAGCTCATTTTCTTTTCTAAATGGTGGTAATAGTTCTAAGTTGATTACTTTGGAAATATCGTACTATCTGGGAAATTTTTAAGGCCTTGTAGTGGGGGAAATCATCTAGAAATAAGATATCTTCAATGTGCAAATGACAAATAAGTAGTTGAAAAGTAAGTTAGCAAAACATATAAAATATCAAATTAATTTAGCTTAGTTATGAACTTGTCTCTGGCTTGAATATAATTTTTCACAAAGAGCAACTCAGTTAGAGTTGGTATGAAGATTTATATTTCAAAATTAATTTGTTAAAAAAAATCCTTATCGGTGCACACCCAAGGAAATTACAAACTTAGCAACCGAGCATTGATACTATGAGATGTAGACTCTTTTCAGAAGGTATTTCTCTTTTGGTGGAAGAATCCAAGTGTTATGGTGGATTGAGAACTAAAAACCTTAAATTGTCTAACTTAAGCATGTTAAGGAAATGGAAATGAAGGCTTTTGAGATATCCAAGGCTTTATGGTACAAACTAAGTACATATGGATAAGGCGACCAACGTTCTAACCATGCTAATATAAACATATTGTCACGCCCCAAAAATTAATTCCTTCGTGACCGGTGCATTAGAGCAACACCTCTTTGTCTGAAGAGCCTGAACTATATGATTAACTCCAATTAGAAAAGGAAACATAATATAAATTTATAATTTCATATTTCAAAGAAATTTCTATAAAAAATTCGACAAAACCTCACCTAAAATATGGACATCTAAGAAAATACATAAACCTATATAATCATCACAATGCAGTACCAACAACAAAGCACCTCATAAAGGCCATAGAGAACAACAATTGTCTACTACCGGTCTCCTAAGCAATATAATAGAGCCACTGCTAAAAATCATAGGTACAAAATAGCCTCCAATGACATATGAGTCCTCTAACACAAAAAAGTCTCACCAAAAAGAAATATAGACCATTATATACAAGCCTGTGGATCTAAAATAGATTTAAGATAGATAATGTGAGTCACTACTCAAATGAGTAAATAATTAAGAACCTAATATAAGCAGGACTTGACAACATTGCATATAAGGTAATTTTTAAGTGTAAAATATCAAATTCACAACATAAGTTATATCAAATCAAAATATAGTGATTCAAAGAGGGGTATAACTCAAACAAAAGTATAATAGGCTCCCCGCCTAAAAATTTCCTCACACCTAAAATATCAATTTCAGGCTTTCCGCCTATAAGTAAACATAATAGGCTCCCCACCTAAAAAATAAGTCATGATGCAGCAAGGCTAACTACATACCGTTGTTAGTTGCAGTGTTCTGAGAAAGTATTTTCCCAAAACCATTCAAAATCTCAATTAAAATTAACGCTTTAACGATGAAACAATAATATCCAAATCATATGATCTTCAAATCCATAAACTAAGAACCACAATATTCTAATTCATTATATCATAACATAATATGCATTTATATATGTGATAAAACAAATTATTATGTCCCTTAAAAATATGAATATTTTAATTAAATAGTTTTATCGCTTTCATTTTATGACTATGCTATAAAGAGATAAAATAGTAGACGAGTCTTATAGATAACAAACTTAGACATATAGTTTAGGACTTGTTACAGTCCTCATTATTTACTCAGAGACTTTCTAAGATGATGGAGTTAAGGCCAAAGACCGAGACTGATGAGGTGGGTGCGCACAATCTAACCTAACATAAAATTAAAAATATAACTATAAATAATTCTTAACTCCTAATAACTAAAAAAGTTGTTAATGTTCCTATTTAAATTTCTTCTAATATTTTTAACTACTCTATAACACCCTCTAATATTTTTAACATTTATAATTTATCTCATTTACTACCCATACCAAATATAGTTAAATAGGTAAAATATACATATAAATTTCTCGATCACCTAAATTTTTAGTGCTTAAAGAGTATATTATACTAGTCTAATGTTTCATAATATTGCCACACATAAAGTCCTGAGTAGAAAATTTAATTTGTTAATATGACAGACTATTAAACATCCTACTCAATAACATTTCGACAACTAAAGAAAACCATTCTTACCTTCAATCTTTCCCTCTTGTTTCTTCTAACCTTTTATAACTTTAAGAGTTTATCAAATTTAGAGCTTAGTGTAGGATATAATCATATAAACTAAGTTACAAAAAACTCTCTCTTTTTTATACTAGTACCTTGATCCAACACCATCTATTTGCAATTTACAGGGTAGTGATCCAAGTATAATCTCCAAATGTATAAATTAGTTGAAGTACCGCCATACTTTAATAAATTATTTTCACATTAACCAAATAAAAAAAAAGGTCGTAGCAACTAGCAATATCATTGTATGGTTCAGGCCATTTTTACCTACCACATACTTTGTATCTTTTGAGGTGTCCATATAATATGTGTAAATATGCAATAGAGTGATTAGATAGGAAGAGGATACATAAACAAAAATTCATTTTTTTTCATGTTAATAAGCCTAATAACGTACCTTTCCCATTTAAAAATAATTATCACTTTAAACTTTTAAACTCATTTTCAATTATTTATTACCATAAAAAAATAAAAAATTTCTTCAAACTTTATCATCATCTTTTTTTGGTATTTTCATTAATTGACGTATAAGTACTAATATGATGAAATAGACCTTTTTTAAAAATTAAAATACTGACTATTTATTTGGTCCCTATACTTAACACAACATGAAGTTTTAGTTCTTAGGCAACAAGTTTGTAAGTTTTAAAAGTTGCTTTTGTGCATTTGAAAGTGACTGGTGACAAGTAATGGAGGAAGCCTCCCAACAAGGGTTGGATATTGTACTGATTTTTTTTTTGTTTTAATTTTTCCAAATCATTATTAATGATGTTTCATATGGGTTGTAAGCATCAACAATTATACCAATCACGTAGGTGTACAGATGTCTTCTTTGTTAGGGACTGCGATTAGCACCTTCTTGAATGTTTTCCTTACACCTTTGTCCACGGAAAACCCCAATTCCTTCAATAACCAAGTTCACCCCTAGGTCATGGAATTAATAGCAAGCACATGCACTTTACAATCGTGCCAACTAGCACCACAAGAAGTTACTTCCAACCCCTCCCAAACCAATTAATTTATAGCAACTTTTAGAACAAGACTGACAGTCTAGCCATTGCTAAGATCCTTAGATTATTAGAGTAAAGGAAGAATATAATGACATGGATAATTTTGTATTAATAAAGGAAATATAAGGATTAAAACTTGCAATTTTTTCAAATAGAAACCAATTTGTAAAGTAATGTAATATTACTTATTGAGGCTAATTCGTAAAGTGATATCAATTATAGGAATCAAATCATTAATTTTTAGTTATGCCGTTTTCATGTATTTATATCATGTTAGCATTATCAACCACATCATTATGAGCTTATCAACAAAGACCAAAACTTAACTTTTAGCAAGTGTAGGGACAAAATTTATATTTCTTTTATAAAGAATAAAATTTGAAGTTATGTAAATTTTAAAAGACCAGGCCAAATAAATAATATAACTAAATTAATAATAGAAAATCACTTTCTACATAAGTTGTGGTGAGAACCAATGTAGAAAATAAACTTTCTAGATCATTTATGATTAAAATTGATGTATAAAGTGAACTTTCTAAGTTAGTTCTAGCCTCAATTGAAATAAAAAAAAAATAGACTTTTTTACATTTATTATTGTTACAACCTGTCTAGAAATTGACTAACACGATCGATGGCCACATCTTCCCCCTTCTTTATCATGGTCCATTAGATCCTTGTGCAAATGGGATTCACTTTCTCGTCTCTCTCCCATTGTTGACCTAATCTTGGACCTCATGACGATTGCAAAATAGTATAGTTGTGGAAGACAACAACGGAGGTGTGGCCATTGGTGGTGGCAACAGTTGACACGAGGTAGGAGATGAGTGTCTCTATGAAAAGCTTGAGGAGTCCACCATGAACAAGAGGCGGACGCTGGTGGTGATAGTGAAGAGGAAAAAGGGAGGGAGGGATGTGCTCTATGGTTTGAGAGTGGGGTGGGTGCCTCATGAGTGAGTAAAATAGGGTATTTTTGTCCGTTTAACTTTTCTATGGATGCAGGAAGCAATTGCTTGCCCAATACAATTTGAACTTTTTAGGCCTAATCTATTGAGGATTTTCTTATCAAGATCGAACCAGTTGATTAGTCATTTGAGGTCCAAATAAAAAATAACGAGTGTTTTTGCCCAATCTAATTGTGGGATTTGTTAGGTGCACCCAACACGATTTCTTATGCACCCACCATTTTAAGTGAAGTGGCGAAATTGTCATCCACTTAAAATTTAAAAAAGTTCTCCTCTTTCTCCCTATTCGTACATGTTGCACATTCCTCTTCTTCATTCTTCGATTCTTCTTCTCCCCGTGCCGCCGCCATTCATACCGCCAATCACCGCCACCGTCGTTGTCTTCGTCTTCGCCTTTGTCGTAAGTCTCTGTTATCCACTCTATGAGATTATTGTGAAGCCATTACCAGGATTGGGGGAGATTAAGGATCCGTATAAGGCATACGGATTGTCAATCTGTATGGCTCATATGGATTGGTAATCCGTATAATTGTTTTTATTTTTAATTTATTAATTAATAAAATAATAATAGAATAAATTATTATTATTTAAAAATAATCTAATAATTTTGTTGTTATAATATTTATTTAATAAATAAATATTTTTAATATGTATTTATTTATTTATTAATTTTTTTAAGTTGGTTTTTAATAATTAATTAATTCAATAAATAATTAATTTATGATTTTTGTTTAAGCAATTTAATTACATTTGATATTTGAAATATTTATTCATAAAATATTTAAATATCATTGACTCCAAATTTTTATAAGTATATATTGTACAAGTTAGTTTAACAAGAAAATCTAAGTTGTAAATGACAAATTTTTTTATTGATATAGTGAAATAAATATTTTTACACTAATAGTAATAAATATTAATATAAATATTATTTGAAAGTATAAAATTCATATTTTTTTCATCTGTTTATAAAAAAAATACTCAATTATTGGAAATTAAAAAATTTGTAGTTAGATTTTTAGCATATATTTAAGTTTACTAGAATTAGCGGTGTGCAGTCTATAAACATTTAAAAAATTGTATATTGATTTATGAATATATAAAAGTATTAAAAAAGCTAAATAAAAAATTAGTAAATATATATTTATGAATAATTAAATAGTAATTTATTCAATATTTTAAATTAAATTTATTTATTAGTCAATTTGTTAGTTAGTTTATGAAAGTGAACTACTATTTGAATAATGACATTAATTGTTATGACTATTTAAATATGCAGATTATGGATAGAACCAGAGGATTGGGTTGGACTTTAGGCAAGGTTATAGGAAGAACCTTAGGGAGAGAAGTTAGTGGTGATGCAGATGAATCCCCTCGGCGGCGAAGACCCACAACATCTGCACATAGGCAACGGGAAGTTGCATCTTTTGTTGAGGATGTTGAGCATGTGGATCATGTAGTTGACGAGGTCCATAAACAGCTTGAAAAGGCAACTGCTGAAGATGTAGATGCTGATGCCCAGGATTTTCCAGACAGGCCCCACGATACATCAATTTTGATGGACTATATTCATCATGTGGCAGTCACAGTTTGGAATAGAGAGGTATTTATATTTTTAAATAAATAATATTTTCATAACTATTTCTTATTCAAGTTGAAATGATTTAAATTTTTATTTTCAGGAACGTCCTGAGTTGAAGTTGTCATCCCATGGAAGGAAGGAAGAGAAATTTGGTAGACCTGTTTCAGATATTGAAGGCTTAGTGGCTGCCACGGGATTAAGTCCTCTAATTGCATGTTCCTTGGACACTAGTAACAGGGGACTTATATCTGCTTTTGCAGAGAGGTCACTATCACCATGGATGATGTAGCATTGTTGCTACATCTGTCCATTACATGTGCCTTCCATAGCTTTAAGGCTCTTCATGTGGACGAAGTCGTGGACCTGTTAGTTGACTTGCTTGAATTTAGTTCAGAAGAAGCAAGAGATGAGACATTGCAATGCCATGAGGCACATGTTCGGCTATCCTAGCTGCGAGACATTTATCGTAGCAAATGTGACGCAGCACTATGGACTGTAGCAGCTCAAGCATATCTTTTGCATCTGATAGGTTGCACACTCTTTGCTAACAAGAGTGCCACACACGTGCATATGGTATTCTTGGATGCATTTGGTGACCTCAGTCAAACTGGAAGCTATGCATAGGAAGTTGTTGCATTGGTCCATATGTATGAGAATTTGAATGATGTGCCAAAGAGAAGCGTTAGACAACTTGTAAGATATATCACACTTTTACAGATATTTATAATTTATTTTAAATTTAATTTTTAGTTTTATACTTTATATTGAGTATTGTTTTGAATTTTTTGTTTTTTAAATATGTGCAGTATTGGATCTACGAGCATTTTCCTACTGTTTCTTTTTCTATTGCTGTTGAAGATTATCATGAGAGGAAACTATGTGCTTACCATTGGAAGTCTGGGAAGATATTATCAGTGTCAATGTATCGTAAGTAGTTAGATAGATTGACGTCTGATGTTGTGTGTTGGATTCCTTCATGAGTCCGACACAACCTTGGGATCCTCCTAAACATCCACATGTGGTGTACAATGAAACATTTATTGAACTAGATCCTCCTAAGCAGCTGATCGCTATGGCAGAACCACCTGCAACTGCATCCTCTAATGTAGGCATTCCTCGACATGCAGTGGTATAATATATTTTCAATTGCCATTGTTACTCATTTTATGTGTCACACATTAAGTGTTTACTTTTTTCCTTGTTGCCAACGTCATAGGAGGCTTATGAAGCGATAGCTGAAAGGTTAGAATGCTTGTTCAACTTGAGGGTAGTCCCTTAAGGAATAAAAGCATACACTGTGACCAATGAGTGCCTAAGGATCGCTAGAGGTGTGACTGTGCAAGGGAACATATATGTTCGATCAAGACGAAGACGGTGTTTGCCAGACGCATGAAAATTGTTAGGATTTTTTAGGTTTTATATGAATTATGTATGCAATATGACTAAACAATATTTATTATTTAGTGTTAGTAGATAAGATTTTTATTTATTTTCGTTTATGTAGTATGTGAATATTAAATTAATGGCCTAATTACATTATTATGTTAAACCTTAAATAACCCTAATTAGTCAAGTAACCCTAAACCCTTATTAGTCAAGTAACCATAACCTCAAATTAGTCAAACAACCCTAAACCATAATTAGTCAACCAACCCTAAACCCTAATTAGTCATGTAACCCTAAATAAAAACACTAAAACATAAATAATTATATATTGTTTGATGTTTTCTTTTTTTTTTCTAATTTGATTTTTTACACAGTCAATACTTAAGTAAAATAAATAATTATATGAACATCCAATGAAGCATGCATTAATTATCAAATTACATTACAACCCTATAAGTATGTCACCCCTATGTATGTTTCAAATATTGGCTTAATAGTAACTAAATGTTCAATTTTCCCCTAAATCAACAAAGTCTATTTTCAACCTCGTCAAAATTTATACTGTTGCATTCTACTGATATATGGTGTAGGCTACTACTTTGCTTGATAATGACAATGTGTAAACCATAACAAAGTTACTGGCAGTAAGGGACAATGGTCTCTTAAAAATACATGTTACATAGGGACATACACATTCAAATTATCAAAACACATTTTATTACATAAACCTTACACAAACAGGATGACCATGCTTTTACCTAAACAAAATGATTGTCATACACATGATCGATACATATAACGCGATGTACAGAACAATCTATTAGTGATTGACTTCTAAGAGGAAAAAATGATATGCTTTGTTGGAGAGAAAGAGAAACAAGGATGACATTATACCTTGATGCAATCACATATCCGATGTCGGTTATATTCATCCACTTATTCATGGTAACCTACATGTAACAATAATAATTACATTTATTTAAAGCAAAATTAATCCATCAAAACATAACAAAAAACTTATATACCATGGATAATTCATCAACAAGTAGGGATCGCTTTAATTCCTCTAATTTGTCTATGCCACCAAGCAGGTTGATATACTCATCAGACCATTTTGCAAGTTCTTTAAGCAAATGGTTGCGAACCAAAGACCATGAATCTTCACCCATACCTAATAAGACAGCAATTGCAAGATATCCACAACTACCACCAACTTTGACATCGACAATGTTTTCAATGGAATCATGAATGCATGGATGAAATTGATTCAACATCGGCATGGTCCTTCTTGGTTTTGCTTGCTCAGATGATGATGCATTACATTTGACTGAAGAATTACGATTTTGCACAAAATGTAATGCATCAACATACTCTCAATAAGACGGATCACACTTTATTGATCTTTGATGTTTAATCATTGCTTTCTTTTGAGAACCTTTTGTTTAAACATTTTCTGGAGGAGCATACAGAGTTTTGATCAGGGTAGGAAATTTCTCAAAGTTTACTCTTTAGAGTAACTTTGCCACAAACATCAAGTTCTTCAAACCACTAAGATATGGTTTTCATCTCTTCGATTATGTTGACTTCGGGCTCAGATAACCCTTGGTCTGAAAAACTTAGCCTCCGCCAAAACATATGGATTACACCGAGAGGTATGCTACCGACAACATATCTAGCTAACTCGCATGCACAAGGAAGACCATGAATAGTTCTCATTATACATCCACAACGAGAACTGTCAATACCCACATAACTTACACGCTCAAACTCAACAACAATCTAGTTTAAAGCATACCTTGATACCATGCTAAGTAGTTTCTTGTATAAGGTAACTTCAAAAACATGTTCAACCACATGTGTACTTGTCTCAAAAGATGTCTTAGTTTTGGTGTGTTGCAGTGTGATCATGTTGTTCATGGCTTCCCAAATACTACATAGGTCTCCAAGGCTATTCTGTATTAGTCTCTTTAAGATCCAATGAGCAGACTCAACCCTGCATATGAAATACACAAACAAGTAAATAAAGACAATTATTTTTATCCATTAAATCCTAAAACCTAACAACAACATAATTTATAATTTTTATACCTATCAGTTGTTGTATTTCCTAAATGCATCACCTTATTCGTTCAGGCTTTAACAAATTTTTCTTTATAGGGAACCAACCATGTTTCTTGACATAGTCAACAAACATTGACCATGGTAAGCAAACAATTTCAAACTTCATAAGACACTTATCAAACTCTTGCTCAGAAGGACAATCCACTAAATTCCTCCAGGTTTCCATGACATAATCTCATGCATTTTTTTGACCAACCAGGGTTTTACATTTTGCCTTCACACTCTTATCAATGTGAAACCGACGCAACAAATTGGTAGACTTAGGGAATACAATTTTCATTACATTCATCAATGTTAGATCTCTATCAGTAACAATAACTCCAGGGAGTGCAACACGTCTGAGAAAAATACCTCGAAACCGTTCTAGAGCCCAAACAACATTATTTAGACGTTCTCCCTCCAAATAGGAAAAAGTAGCAGAAAAAGTCATCCCTATTGGTGTCACACCAACAATGCCAAGTAATGGCAACCTGTAGCTATTTGTTTTATAGGTACTATCTATGATAAATACCAAATTACAGGCATTGGATAATTTGATTGCATCGAGATGACTCCAAAATATAGCATGTATAATATCTTCATCCTTCAATCTATGCTAATGAATATATTGGTAATGTTCAAGAAGCTTCATTAATTGTTGCATTTTAGTATTATTGCCTCTTATGGAAGAACGGTATGCATTTCTTGCATTGTATACTTGCTTAATTGTTGTATAATTGTTGACATTATGCTTCTTCAAAGTTAGAAGAATATTTCTTAGTTTCACCATTGACTTTGTCATATCAACAATAATAATTTTCTTATCGTTAGTCAGTCGACCAGCATATGAATGTCTAACTAATGATTTGGCCAATTCATGATTGTGACTCCCATATATTAACTTCACCATCCATCCTTCCCCTCTCACCACTGATTTTGCATGCAGCTTAAAGAGAAACCCACATTTTCTACTGCCAGTAATTGTTCATACTAAATCTTTCTTCTTGACCTTATACTGACCACTCATTTCACAACCAATTAAAACAAATGAGGTTCTTCCTCTAATTTCAGTATCTATGTCTGACCTCATAATCACCGCCACAAAACCAATATCATATGCAACAGATCGAGCCCAATGCAAAACATCATCACGAGTAGCAAACGCCTACAATGCAATTCGTACATGTTTAGTCTTCAACAAACATTCATTTACTTACTTTAACAAAAAAAATCATATTAATATTTGAGAAGTATTGAAGGCATCAGAACAATCAACATGTTCTTCATTCACACCAGGTTCGTCTTCATTTTCTTCATTCATATCAACTTCTTTAGATATTATATTGTTATGCATCCATTAATCTTCCTCCATCTTAACAAAACCTTGAAAAATTTTAATGACAAACAAACGACCCCTAACCACACCATACATATACTATCACACAATTTTTTTATTTGTTTATTGCATTTAACAATATAATACATTAAAATAATAAGGACTGAAAAAACCAAATTTAAAATAAAATGACTAAAATAAATTAAAAGTCTAAATTATTTTAAAATAAATATCACTTTCAAACTATAAAAACTAAAAGTTTTGAATGAATTATGAAACTATACCTATTTAAAAGTATTTTAATTAATAATACTAATTATATTTAATAAACAATAAAATAAATTTTTAATTTTTTTTTAAAAATTAACTTATGGAATGGAAATTCATAAGAAACTTACGGATTGGCAATCCGTAAGTTTCTTACAGATTCATGATTCGTAAGTTTCTTACAGATTGATAATCTGTAAGCTTCTTATGGATTCGTTATCCGTAAGTTATATAAAACTTACGGATTATTAATCCATAAATTATAAATAACTTACGGATTACCAATCCATAAGTTTTACACGGAAAAAAACTAGATCGAAGTTGCAGACCTTACCTCCGCCGTTAATGACCACACCAACCACCACTTACCGATGAACCACCATAACCAATGCACCTCGACCAAAGAGGACACAACAACAAACGAGCACCTCTCACGAGAATGAAGGTGAAGGCAAAGAAAAAAAATGTTGCATGAAGAAGGAAAGCAAAGAAGAAGAAGTTATAAGGGAGGGGTAGTTTCAGAATTTTTAAATGTTACTAGGTGCACAAGAAATTTTACTGGTGCACAAAGCAGCAGCCTCTAATCGTACTTGAAGCCTGAAGTGGGTTAGTTCAAGTCAAGCTTAATAGCCCATTTTAAATACCACGAAACACAAATACATTTTAAAAAAAGTCTAAATATACATGTAATGCAATATGCAAAAAGTATAAATGAATGCATGTGGGCCATATGTTGGATAACTCTAGGATTAGTTTGAAATCAATATCATGAGGTCTTTAAATAAAATATTATTGTTTTATTTATTTACAAGATAGAGTTAAATCTACCTCAAAGGGCTCAAGTGTTAAAAGATAGGTTGTAAACATTCCTACTTGTAACGTTGTTAGAAGATTGTTTATTTAACAGTTTTTTTTTATTTTCTTCTAAAAAAAAGAAGATTTTTTATTTAACAGTTATTTCACAACACTTTTTATTCACTATATATGGAAGGTGCAAATGTTAACAAAGTGATCTTCTGTGTTCTTAGAAAGTAACAATATTATGACTCAAATAAACGGTAGAGTCTAGAGACTATTAACATTTTTTCACATAAAGATCAATATGTAAACATTTTTCCATACGAATACTAATTAAAGTATATTTATGATAGAAATCTTTTTTTTATTCTAACCTTAACAATATATATGTATATATATATATATATATATATATATATATATATATATATATATATATATATATATAATAACTTCAATCAAAATTTTAGAGAATATTTAGCAAGATTTTTAAAAAAAAGTAAAAGAAGAGACAGATGCAGATGTATTTGATCAAGAAAACATAATAACCTATAATTAGAAGGAATATAATCTCATTAGGAATTTGGAAAGAAGTGTCCAGAATCTCAACAATCAATTTGATATTAAAAAATATATTATATAAATTGAACCTTAGGAACAAATTTGTCTCCTGTTCATGTTCCATCATATTCACAAGATTCTCAACAAATTGCACATAGAGATACAAACAAGACAAGCAACTTCGACGTAGATTTTGAAAAACCAAACCCAAGCAAGTTAGGTCAAAATATCAATAAAAATTTATTGTGGATTGGTGGGTGGTGGTTGGCTTTTTCGCCGAACGCATCTCGACGTGTGGACTCTTAGTGGCATTTCCTTGTTTCATAAATATTCATGCCATGCCATAAATATTATGAAGATTGATGGAAAATTACTAGTTGGCTGGTCTTTGAAAGAATCTTTCTCGAGAAAGGTTTTTCTCATGCGGGACCGGACCAGATAGATGCTTGCATAAATATGGGTACATAGTTTATTTTATTTTATCTTCCATGCGATTGGCAATTCAACATATTAATGTATGTTCATTATATGCTTGTTTATACTATTCATTACTACCTAGCTATAAGAGAATATTGTTAAGATTTTTTTAAATCTAATTAGGTTGACTTTTCATTTGAGTTTTTGAGGCAGAAATTAGAATCATAAGATTTTCACGTGAACAAGAGTAAGATATAGATGATATTAAAAAGATATGATAGTAAAATAATTTAAGAGGTAAAAATTGAAGATGTTATACCACATCTTTCTAAGTTAAGTATTTGAAATCAAAATTATAATAAAAAAAAATTAATAAAGATGTCACACAATGCCCACGTTAGGAAATTAAAATAAAGAAAAACATTAGATATGTTATTTCTGATCGCAAATATACATAGTAAATTTTATGATACTACTATACTAGGTAACAAACTATATTTTCTGGCAGAGGAAAAAGTATATAAGTATACATAGTCATAAAAAAAAGAAAATATCAAATACAAAATAATTATATACAGAGCTATATTGATGTAACACCTGTCAAAAAAAGATGAAAAAAAATAAAGATGATTTGAACATGTAAAAAAAAATGCCATTAGAGGCATCGAAGAAAAGAACGTATTTCATAATTTTTTAAGTTTTCAAATATGTGAAAAGAGACAGGAAAATCAAGAAAGACATTAAGGATATTTTTTATAAAATCATAGAAAATAATTAATTGTGAGGATTTAATTTTAATCAATATAATGATGTCCTGGACTTCATCTACTTAGATGAAAAAACATTTTTGTTGTTTTTAATGTATCAGATATATTTTAAATTATGGGCAGTTGGTTGGATAAGCTGAACCTGGTTTAGGAGCTGTAAAGATAGTGAGAGAGATTCTATCATTTTCACCTACGCATTTCACCAAACAGACAATGCACACCATAATTATGAATGAATATCACCGTGGGCTCCTTCATTATTTTGTTTGCAAGATTCTCCACTATAATTTTGTTTGTGAAAGTGACTCTTTTGTCATGCATGAACCTTGATCCCGATAATTGATAAACATTAATAGCTGACGTTTTTTTTTCCCATGTGGGATACTAGGGTTAGGTAAAAGGACAAAATGAGGTTTTAAGTTCAAGCCTTTGACTAACTAAAATAGTGATTGCAATGATATACTCTATATGATCATAATAAACGATTAATTAGAAAAATATAATCTACATTGCAGAAAATAAAAACATTGATTATGTATTAAAATGTTACTTTTTGAACTATCGGATTATATTAATAAACTATTGATAAATACTAAAATAAACAATATCATATTAAAGAAAACTATTACAATTTAGTAATTTAAATAAATAAATTTTTAATTGGTGATATATAAATATATCCATAATCCAGTGATATCTTATTATATTTTGAGTTTATAATTTTTTCACTTAATCAAAGTAAATATTCAACAAATAATATCAAGCACTTTTCAATTTGAACTAAAACTTTTTTTTATGAGCAAACAAATGTTAGTTAATTAGTTTTATTAGAAATGTCAGTTGATCTAAGCGGTATTAGCTCGATTCCCTTTACTAATTGATGGAAAATAATATGCTTAAAAGAAAACATTTCAGTGTTAGTCAGATTTTTCGACAGTGGATAGATTTTTTTTTTCCTCTTATTTGTTGTTCCATGGACACGCCTAAACAAGTTATGAAGAATTTGGAGACACTATCAACCAAAGTTATAGAGTTGTTATTAAATTAATTTAAATAGGATAAATAATCATTTTTATCTTTAAATATGTAATATATTTTTAAAAGATAAAAATACAAAATTTAATCTCTAAAAATGTAAAAAGTATAATAAATACATCCGGTTAAAGAAAATATTAATATCTTTTTATTAAATGAAAATATCACTAATTTTTTTAATCTATTCATTTGTGTCACTTAAACTATTTCATTAACGATAAATATTTAACTTTTAAGAACATATTTAACTTTTAAGAACGTATTTATTAACGAAAAATAATTATTTATGCAAGTAAATATAAACAACAACCCATAATTAATGAGGATGGATATAGTATCATAGAGATAATGACACGAAATAATTTT
Organism: Glycine max; assembly: GCF_000004515.6. Classification (NCBI taxonomy): domain Eukaryota; kingdom Viridiplantae; phylum Streptophyta; class Magnoliopsida; order Fabales; family Fabaceae; genus Glycine; species Glycine max. The sequence continues at coordinate 38,343,775 of NC_038243.2, read as the reverse complement.
ACAAGATAAGATGACTTTCCTCGTGCCTTGTCATGTTGTTGTATATCGATCCAAAGCAATCGCCGTGACATGCAAGTTGAAGATCAACGGCACAATTGTGATAGCTAATCCAATAAATGAAGGAGGAACACAACAAATTGGTAAACAGTTCCTAAAGTCTGACACGTGTAACATCATTTATTGGGTAGGTTTGACATAAAACATTGAACAACATAAATATATTTCTTTCACGTTTACTCTAATTGTATAAATTATGAAAAGACATGAGTTGAGACTAAACAGCAAACAAAAGCATAAATGAGACTTGGCTATTTATACTAAGTTTTTATTGTGTATGCGTGTGTGTTTGTTCTTGATATATATATATATATATATATATATATATATATATATATATATATATATATATATATATATATTTATATATAACTCATATCGTCTACTATTTATTATGATTTCATCTTAGAATAAGATAAAATATTGATTTTGACACTTTACCTTGTATAGATTTCATTTTGATACTTTTTTTACATTATCATTTAATTATATATTTTATATAATTTTTAGTAATGTAAGTTGGTATGAGTTGAAATTATTTGAAATATTCAAATATATGACGTTAAGTTTGATTCCAAAATTTATTTGTGTGAAAACAAATTAGTTTTGAGAAGAACCCTCTCTTCAATATTTGACCATAAAATGTTGTAGAAAAATAGTCGCATAATGTAAACAGATTTTACAATATTATCGAATCAAAAATTAACATGTATGACCCTATAAGATGCTTATCGACTTTATAATAATTATTTTTTATAATAATTACTTAAATTTATATTTATTTTAACTTTTGATTAATTAATAGTATAAAATATTCTAGATTATCAAAATATATATATATATATATATATATATATATAAATTAAACTCAAATTTATTGTTAATTATGAAAGATTGATTTTTATTATAATAAAGCTTTTATATTAATATTATTTGGTATGAATTATTTTTCATAAAAAGCTTTAAGAATATGAAAATCTTTAAGAATAATTTTTAACTGATAAAAAAATACGCTAAGTATATATGTGAAGATTAAAAGAAGTCATTTTCAGATAAAATTACTTTCATGTATTTTACAAAACTATTTTTTATATCTTTTCACAATTTTCTTTTAATAATACGAGGGTCGAGGGTCTTACTTTTTTTGTTTTACAGTTATATTTTATAATAAAATGATTTATAACTTTTACATATAGGTTAACTGCTTATTTATTTTCAGAAAAAATCACATTTTCTGTCATCAAAATCAATTCACATAAACAAGAATTTGCTTTATTTTAAGAGAGGATCCTTCCGCCGCATCAGAAATAAAATTTGCTTTTCAAACTGATTTGACACAACATTGCAATCATAGTCAGAACCCAATGAAATGGCAGAAACACTTCTTGTTCAGTGTTTCATCAGTTTGCGTGCACAGAACAAGGCAAGGTCTAATACAATAGGAAAAAAAAGTACGAGGAAAACAGGAATAATTACGAAAAGATATCTCTAAAATTCGTGAAGTGATTTATTCGTGAAAATAGACAAATCCACCAGCAATTAGAAAAGCCAATGTCCACCCAAACATGCAGAGAGACCATCTAAATATTGGACTAGTAATTAATTTCTTCTGGGGGGATCAGAGAGTTCCCATGACAAAACGAAATAAAAGAATTTTATGATAGAGAAAAAAAAATATCCAGCTTCTTAAAGCGAAGGAAAATGATATTTTAATTCGGAGTCTCATATCAAAACTCACGCAGTATATAAGGCAAAGCTAAACCTTAAAAAAAAACTACAACTGCCTCTTATCGTTGACCCTCTTTTTTATGTATCATGTAGTATTATTCTTATGTAGTGGTAAAACTCCTCCCATGTATACTTTTATCTGCAAAATTCATGGTGGAGAGTAGTATCCTATACATCAACTTTTCCTGGTTTGTTCATATGACTTTTCCAACTATAACTCTCGGATCTTGCATCTTCATCATCTTCTATGCTGTCACCTTCAGTAGGAGATGTCCCTCCCCGGGACCCTGCAGCCAAATGAAGAGGACTTTGAGGAGAACCTGACCCTGAACTGCTAACTTTTGAAGAGTCATTGTACTGATCTTGAGACATCCACAAACCTCCAAGAACCACAACTGGCTGATTAGAACTTGCAGCAGGAACTCTCCGCGTATGAAGTCGGTATTTCTGCAACCATACATGACCGTATCATCAATCTCAATCCAAACTTCATAACATAATTACAACTTGGTGTGATTTTTTTCCTTAAATGCCTCATGAATCATCACAAAAGACAAGCAGTTAAATGGACCAAAAAAAAACAAGTTCCAAGAACTCACTTGTAAATGGCTCTTCACTTCATCGTTAGTTAGGCCATCAACCTGCATAAGCTCTCTAATTTGCTTTGGTGTAGCTGCTGCAATTAACAGCACAGAAGTTTAATTAGACAAATGAACCAAACAAAGGTGTAATTTTATTATCATGCCCTTCCAAATAAACTTACAGATTGACAGATAATACGACATCTATAACACTCCTGGCTATCTATCTGTCTGTCTTCTGATCTAACTTTAAGCAAGTCACAACTTTACACATGAACTAAACAGAACAAACACTACCTAATTTCAACCAACATCTATAATTTCAACCCAATAACAGCACCAAATTCCTGGAATTCTACTGACCTATTATTTCCTAATTGACCAGAGTTGAGTCTGTTATTATGAAACCCCATATCAGAAATTGTAAAATAACTTGACATTTCTAGTTTAAGATAGTGAAATACACATAGATCACAATTCAATTTCATACCAAGATGGAAAGAACAATTAAAAAAGCATTTGAATTTCTAACCTTGAGAACCTCCAAGCTTCTGCAAGGCATTAACGAATCGTCTGTGCAACTCAGGGGACCAGCACCTCCTCTGTTTCCTAGCAGTCTGCTGAAGCGAAGTCGCACGCAAACCCGGCTGAGCCGTGGGAGGAGAAGAAGAAACAGCCCTGTTAGAACTGCTCCTTGATCCCCTTGAACCACACCCTTCTTTCACAGAAGGCGTCAGAAGAGAAAGCCTATTCCTAACACTCTCTTCCTTCTCTTCTTTGGATGCAGCCCCCAGCCCCACTGTTGTCACCGGCACAGATGATGATGAAGAAGAGTACCTAGAGAAAGGCATAAATGCCCTTCTTCCCCCATTTCTATTACTACAAGTCTGAAAAGGATCCTCAGCCACAGACTGCCCTTCTTCACTTTTCTGCCATCACCAACAAACAAACAAAAACAAAACTGATTAACTAATTGCTTGAGCAACGATAATCAGAAATAATCTTAATGTATCAATGTATTTCTTTTTTCTTTCCATTGTTGTGTTCAAAATCTTAGCATTCTCATAAACAAATAACATTCCATTACAGTTACTAATGTTTTCGGTGATTGCTATGTTTTCCAATCAGAATTAGAGTTTCGCTTTTTCCTTAATTAGAATCTTTTGTTACACGGATTACTGAGGTGAAACTCTAATTTTGATTTGAAAACTAACACTAGAAGTACATAAATATCTAACTGAATCTAGGTTTTGTGTTTTTTAGTTAGTTATTCTTCTACCTTGGTTTGTAATTTATGAAGTAGTTGTTTGCGATCAGAGGCATTGTTGTTGTTATTAGTAGTAGTGGTGGTAGTGTTGTTATTCCAGAGCTGAACGGAACTCATCCAATTCCTCTTATCCCTGCATTCGTTATCGTCCTTGTCATCATCATTCTCCTCCTCCTCCTCGCTCTGATCACCAAGCTCCTTCTTCAACGGAATGAACTCCTCCAGCACCGGCGGCGAATCGCGCGCCACCCTGCAGCATTTCTGCGATTCAACCTTCAGAACGGAAATTGCTGCAACAAAGAGAAAAACGACGACGTTTAGATGGCGTGTGAAGATGTTTGCGAATACAGATAAACAAATCTGTCCTAGGAGTGTTCTAATGTTTAGTTTTGTCTCAGAAAATAAAATAATCGCGGAGGCGAAACGCACCGTCGTTTAAGAGGAGCATGGAGAGGGGGAGTTCGCGTTTGAAGGCGTGGATCTTGCGGAGCTCGTCTTCGAGGCGGGAGAGGAAATCGCGGAGGGTGGCAGGGTGGTTGTTGTTGGCGGAGAGGTGGCGGAGGAAATCGGTGATGGTTTTGGGGACGAAGGAGGATCTTAAATCTAAGTTCAGTTCTTCTGCGGCAACCGAACCCATTGGATCAAAGGTGTTGGTGCCCTAAGATTCAGATTTTGGTTGCAGAGGAAGAAAGGAGAAGGGGGAGAGAGAGAGCGAAATGAATGAATGAATAAATAAATAATAAGAGAGGGAGAGAGAAAAGGAAAGTGGGTTGGATGTGAAGGAAATTTCAGAACGAAAAGATTCTGCGGAAGGGAATGTGAGAGAGAGAAGAAAGCAACGACGACGGAGGTTTTAAAGGTCACTTTCGGGTCCTCGCGTATTTAATCCAACATCTCCCTCCCACTCTCTAAACTCATTCCTATCATTTTTTATTTTCTCCTAGGTAAATAATAATAATAATAATAATAATAATAATAAGATATATCTATCGACATTTCTTCCGCTGTTTTATAAATCTTTATATTTCTTTTGTTTCTCAAACATTCACACAAGAATCCATTTGTTCTTTATAAATGTTATATTTAAAATCTTTGTTTTTATATTATATTCTTTTGATACATCAAAATGGGCAATATTTTTATATTATATAAAACTGATAAAAATATTTTTTCTGTTATCATTTTTTGTCTCATTACATTTTTTTTCCCTCTATTTATATAATATTGTACGAATCTCCTTCAATTTATAGTAAAACTAAATTTCAAACTAATTATATGTATCTGAATTTGTTTGGTTCAAGTTTTTCAAAATCAAATCGACCACAATCTTGATGGAGAGTAAATTATTATATTTTTCAAGTTTTTATTTCTACTTATTATCTATTTTATATAAATATTTAATTTTATATTAATGCAAGGTAAAAATATTTTTTATTTAAAATATTTAATTTTTTCATAGTTATCACTTTATCTATTATTGATTTGTTACCTTAAAATATAATAAAACATTTACATAATGAACCTGACCAAATTAAGATATTTTTTTGTTACATAGAAATGAAAAAAAAAGTAAAAAAATATTATTTTTTAAAAAAATTGGAGATCATCATGGCTCCACCCAGTCATTCCGCCTTCACCCTTATCTTAAAAAATATTTTTTTTTTATTAATAGACTATATCTTTCATATAATATTATTTTGTTGGTTAATATACTAACTTAAATTTTAAATATTTTTAATAATACATCATCGTTTGCTCATTGGACCACTTTTACCTTCTTACTATCATAAGCAGCTTGATAGGTCATCTAAAAAAGAAAAAAAAGTTTGATAGGCTTTTTGATCCACTAAGATGGAAATATTAAAAAACTTTGTAAGAAATCTAAAATATAATTTGATTCAACAAACATTAAAAAAAAAAAAAATATTACCCTGATATCCATTATGTCATTACTTAGTTAATTAAATATTCAATTTATTTTTTTTCCGTAAAAACAAGTAAAGAGGAATTTACAATAATTGAGTTAGATTTCTTCGATAAATATTTAATTTATTTAATACTACCTTGAGTCTTATATATAAAAAATTATTATTTAATTTATCAATACTAATAAAAGTAATTAGATTAGTTAATTTATCATAATTTTAATTTCAAAACTACCTATTACATTAATAATTTAAGTTATGATTATTTTTTAAAAGATAATTTTTTAATTAATGAGTATATTTTTTTTGTTGATAGTTTAATAATTACATATAATTTTATGAAAAAATGAATAATCATTAATACACCTTACAATAATTAGCATAAAAAGAAAAATTAGTAATAAAGTAATATATTTTTTATAATTAGGAAAAAAATTTCTTATGTACAACCAAAGTTAGTAACTATTAGTCATTAACTAGGAGGTAATAACTACTATTGCAGTAAAAAAAAGTAGTAACTACTAAACTTTTTATTTTTAATTACAATTTTTACCACAACTTTTTTGTATTTTAAATGAATTTGATGTTTAATTAATAAAAAATGATGTAGAGTGAGTATGTGAAATTTGGTTTGTGAGAAATTTTTATGATGAATTTAATTTCTAAATTATTTACAATTGAGAGGCGATTTATACAAGTATAACATTAAGTTTTTACACTATATTTATTTTAACTTTTAAGAATATGATTCGATTTTTTTTCAATATTCAATAAATCATTTTGTATTACAGGTGCAAACTTTTCATAATGAATTTAGTTTCTCTATTATTACAATTAAAAAAGTATTGATCTATTTAAATAAAATAAAAAAGAGAAAATATATGATATATTTTATTGTTATATTAAAGAGAAATAAAAATAGAGAAAAAATTACTTTTAAAATAAAAATTCAGAATTTTCTCTCTATTTTTGTTCTTTTCAACTCATAATTTAAAGTCGTTTTTCCTCTTCTCAAACAATAGAACTGTAATCTTTATTTATTTTAGGATTAATTGCATTTTTTATCTTCATTTTTTTAATTTCTGATAAAATTTATCACCAACTTCTTAATTTGGCAAATTCATTTTTCAACTTTTAATAAACTTATAAATTTTATCCTTAGTCATTTATCCATTAATATTTTGATAAGCGCAAAAGTTAAAAATAATCTTTGCCAAAATAATAAAAATGTTAGGGGTAATATTTTCCAAAAATAAAAAAGTTGGGTGTAAAAATTTTTAAAAAATAAAAAATATAATTATCTTAAGAGTTAAATAAATGTAAAGTGTGATAAATTAATTTGTTGGAGCTAAAATGCGTCAAAAATTAAAAAAAAATAAGGTAAAGAGTTTAATTAAACCTTTATTTGAAGAATACATTCACCCACCTATTTTATTTTTCAATATTTAATATATCATTTTGCATTACAGCGAATCAGCAAGAAAGGTTTGGTCCGGTCAAATGATGATAAGTTATTTTAATATGATATTCTAAACTATTTTGTATCTTTTGTCAAAAACAAAGAAAGAACATCTTTTGTATCTCGGTTTTGATATAAGTCAAGAATCATCTGCTTTTGGAAAGAGAAGGCAACCAAAGGTGGAATAAATGTTCATGGAGATTCCAACACGTGTACTTTATATATATATATATATATATATATATATATATATATATATACTACAATTTAAATTATCATAAAAAAGTGTGATTGAATTTATTAATCAAAAGTCTACAAAAAATAAAATAAAAAAATATATAAAAGACTTTATTTTTATAAAATCATTTATTCTTCTAAATGACTTCATTATTTAGAAGCAAGATAATATTGATCAACTTTTCTATGGCACTTTTTT
>NC_038243.2:38136628-38279456 GCF_000004515.6 Glycine max | reverse complement strand
TTTATATCATATCAGTTCATCTACCTATTTGGTAGTTGAATTTTTTTTCTTTTATGAATAAATGTGTGTTTATAGTTTAGTTCTTTAAAATTAATTAATTATTTATTATACTTTAAAGTATTTATAAAAAAATAATTAATAATTTTTTAAAAAAGTACTAAATTTCTTTGTTATTATTTTAAAGTAAATTTTATTAATCTAATTATTGTATTTCAAATTTTTATGAAGTGAACTACGTTTACACAATTTAAAAATTAATAAACATTTTACCAAACCACTTTATTTTAAGTTTAAATAATACATTTTGTCCTTGTTTAAAGTCTTAATTTATACCTTTATCCTTTTTCTTCCTCGATTTGGTCTTTTTATATCTTCATTTAATTTCAGTTTCACGTTCTATTAAATTATTGGTTTCAGTATCAATCAAAAACCACCACAATCTTGTTCAAACAAAAAAACACCACAAGCAAAATAGTATTTTTATCTTGATGAAGAGAGTGAGGATAGAATAATTAGGGGAGGAAGAGGAGAGGAATAAGATGGTGGGGGAGACAATGGATATGGTGAACTGGAGGAAAAAGAAAAGGGAAATGGGGAGGAAGAAGAGGGGAGAGGAAAAGAAGAGGAACAAGTTGTTGAAAGCAATGTCACTATATGAACAATATAATTTTACATATTTTAATACAAATATTGTTCAAAGCAATGTCAATATAATTAGCAAATACCCTATAAAAAATTGTTTTATGGGACAGTTGAGTTGAATCTTATTTAGCAAACTCAACATTTAATAAAAGTGACTCAATAATAAAAACTAACATCGTTACTTGTTGAACTATTAAGGACCAAATCACAACAAAAACAACTTTAAGGACTAAAATTAAATCCTGAAACATTTAACGACTTGTTTAAAATAAACTTACGTATATGATAGTCTTTTTCTCTCTTTAAGTCACACACTTTTGTCCTTTAAATATATTTTTTAAAAAAGTTATAGTTTAGCTTTTGTTGTTTTTTTTTCAGTTTGATCTTTAATCTCTTCTTAATTTTAGCTAACTATGTCTTTTAATTAGTTTTCTTTTCTTAATTATGGGTGTGAAGGCAGGGAAGCAGGCTAAGGAGTCTCAATATTAAATCAGAAAATTCATCCACAATTGTTGAGTTGAGACCACCTGAATGAAGAAAGGCATGCATTTATTTATTTATTGTATCTTGTGTTTGCTTTTTGATCAAATAGGACATTTTGACAAAATTTCCGCATTAATATTTTGATTTTGGATGGAACCTTTCAACTATTAAGTATCCTTTCGACAAGCTACTGTTCCAATTTGACGGCAACACGCCAAAGAGATCGGAAGAATATTGTTGAAACAGTACTACTTTGGAACTAGGCTTCATATTTTCCTTTCTTACGCATATTTTCTATCCAATTTTATCTTATCCCCCGTGAATCTTTACTTTTAGAATCTCATCATCAAATTTTAGTGAAGACTAAGCTAAAGGAGACTTCCAAAGTGCATTAGCCAGGTGGAATAATTTTCCATGGAAGGTTTGATATCCATCGATCCTCTATGATATTTATGGAGTGAACATTATCAATCTTCCAACAAAAACACAACATATTTTGCGATATAGGGGACAAATAGATAAAAATAGGGGCACATGAGATCAAATAGGCAGTGTGATACGAGGATAATTAATAACACTATTTCTAACACTTTCTTTCTAACAATTTTATTATTATTAGCTGAAATTTATTAAAAATAACAAATTTTAGAAATTTTATTTTTAAATTAGGAAAGAAACTTATTGAATAATAAGGAAAATATATTATTGTAATCTTCAATAAATTTTAATCAATAAAGAGTGTTAAAACAAGTATGACTAATATTCCTAATGTGATATATACTTAGAGTGAGAAAAAACATAAGTTGTAAAATGTATTAAAAATTATTTTTAGTTTAGTCTATCTAATGAGTCATAACCCCCATAAGAAGAGACAAAGTATGGTATATTGTTTAACAAATTATATGCAGAAAGTATATATCTTTAATAATAGAAAAACGTGTTACTAAGATCACTTTTATCTTTGCAATAGTTTTCAGTTGCATATTTTCCCTTTCTTGCAAATTGTATACAAAATAGAGGGTATCTCTTTTTCCTATATAATATAATTGTTCCCAGAAGTAACTCTTTAGCACTTCATTGACTTCTAATGATGGAACTTTTTTTTTTTTAGGATCTAATGATGGAACTTATTTAACAATGTTGCTTAACAATTAAACACTCCCGAGAAAATTGAACTAAGAGCCTGATGTGGCCAAGTCCTTGAAGTAGGGCTACTGAATAATGATGTATTTTGGTCTCGCAAAAGATTATTGAGTCAATAGCAAATTAATAATATGTAGCTAATTAAGATATAGGGCATTTGGAACCAATTTTGAAGAAATGTAGAATCGCAAAGCATAATCTTTTAAAACGACATTGGAGAACCTTTCACGCAGAGAATAAAGATAAATGGTGACAAGGTGTCTAATCCTTTAGTGGTCCCAAAATAACCTAATTTAATTTCTCTCCTTTAATCAGAAAAATAAATTAAAAAACCTTGGAGTGTTTTTGACGTATGAAAACAATATTTTATACTATTATAATGTTAAAAAATATTTTAAAAGTAAAAAAAAAATAATTCATATAATTGAGATATATATATACTCATTCAAAGTATAAAGCAAAACTTTTTTTGTTCTCTAAAAAAACACATGAGAAACTCTCTCCTCAAACTAGAAGAGACCGGAGACCTCAATAAAGCAATTTTTTTGTTTTTATTCTATTTACACACGAGAGTCCTCTTCATTATGGCATTCGAGAAAAAATTTACACCGTTCTTCCTACCAGAGATTTGACTCTTATCTACTTCGATTCCTCTACCCCATAATTTTGATACTCAGATAATAAGTCATCTCATAAATCACCAAGATATTTTCAGAAATTACTCTGCCGTTGATTGATGACTTTGGCGAGTTGTAGGAGATAACTTTGTCTGTTTACGATTGTAATATTTTTTCATCCTGTAGAAATATAAAAAAAAAACATGTAATAAAAAATTTATAATAACTTATGCATCTTGTATGATTATAATTTACATGTCACTAGTAAATATATACAAAACTTATTGAAAATGCTATTTGACTCATACTAAATGAAATAGAGTAAAATATTATATATTGACATATAATAAATTTTGTATTCTTATTTAATTATAATTCATAATATATGATAAATTTATTAATTTTTATAATAATTATTTTAAAAATCATATAATACTTTATAATTAAATAATAATATAAAAATATTTTTTACTTTAATTAGTGTATAATCATTAAACTCCTACAAATATTAGCCATCATTTCTCTTAGTAGATCCTTAAATAAATAAACAGTTAGGGTCATGTGAAGTAACTAATGGAAAAGGTAAACAAAAAAAAAACGAAATTTTAATAGCAATAAGATTACCATCTGGTATCTTCCTATGCATATGAAATGGAAAGTTTTACAATTTTGAGAACACCCAAAATTGTGTTTAATTTTGTTAAAAAAGAATCTTATACAAGGTAGATGGGCCTAGGGTTTGATCTAATTTCCTTTTCTGCGTGTACAATTCGTACAAAATTATGGGCAAAGTTTGCAACTTTGCATATATTAAAATTAAATTTTTAGAAAGATGGTGCGGAATCCAAATCTATCTCACAGGCTGGCCAGATACCTCTAACAACATTATCAACTACTATTATCATACAGCGCGTGGAATCCACGCGCTGGAGCAATTTTGGTTTGTACCAATCTCAACACGGTTCTAGAGATAAGGAATCCAATTGTGCAGTGGACCCCACTTTCGATATTGCCCCAGATTACGTCTGGAACCTTGCAGAGGAGAAAGATGCTCTTTTTTTCCCTTTTTTATGTGTTTCTCTTTCTGAATTTCTTTTTATTATTATTATTATTATTGTTGTTGAAAAGGACAAACTTTTCCAACCGATTCCAGTTTCTCTTCCACAGAATTAAGAATCTCTCTCGCTCCACAAAATTCCCCTTTTTTTGTTTATTAATTTTATTATGGTTTGGTTTAAGATTCACACCTTTGTTCTTATTTAATGTTTGATTGAATTTTGTAATAATATCTTATTCTTATCTTAAGCATGCAGTTTGAATTGTTCGCTCCCATTTCCCGCATCTCCACTGCTTTTGTCGGATGCTTACAATCAAAGAATCCACACATGTAACTAAGAATCAACCAATGCCAATTTTCATAAATACCCTCATAACATTCTTATATTTTCCATTATATCCCTCTTTAGTCTTTACTCATCTCTCTCGGTGTATTTAATTTAGAGGGTAAAAATAAAATTAAAATTAAAATAACAAAATTTTAAATTAAAATCAAATATAAGAATTATGGAACTCATTTCATACTAAAAAAGAATCACAAGAAATCATTTGATAACACATATTTTTATTTTTCAATAATAAACAATTAGATTTTCATATGATTTTTTGACTATCTTTTTTCTCCCCTCAATGAAACACATTTTTCCTTTTTTTAATCCTAAACAAATATTTTTTTTACATGTTTATTACCCGTTATGTATTGGAAATTATCCACTACCTATCTTATAATTTCAACCAATTTCACCATCACATATAATTAAGTATTGCTAATTTTTTTATACATTATAAAATCTTAATATGTATCACATAAATAGTAGTCAGAATCATCAACAGATAATGGCTCAAGACTACTTAATAATTTTTTGTTATATACGTATTAAACATTTTATATTTATAGAAAATACTAAATACAAAAATTTAGTGCTCAGTGTCAATTAGTCATGTTTCACGTACGATCAATTGACAAATTGTCCCATATTGCATAGCCCAAATCATCGAGAAAGTATCCAAATTTTCAAAATTTACATTAACTTAATAGTTATGTCTATCACTTGTGCAAGTCCTTCCTTCAAATACTGTTTTCAGTTATATCGACAACATTGATTAAGTTTGTTGTTTATAAATTCGGAATTTTTGGTTGCGATCTCCACTTCTATCGTGTCTTGTTTGCCCCTATGTTGACTTGTGACTTCAACAGGATGTTTACTAGGATGGGGCAAGTTTAAGCTAGTCTCACGAATTGAGGATTAGTATATATTTATATTTATAAAAAAAAAACTATGTTTAGAAACTTTTGAAATATTAACAATGCTTTTTTTTCCTAAAAAATAAATTAAACTTATAAAAATACTCTTCTTTTATAAATTGTAAGGTGAAAATTTTCTCTCTCTATATATATGAAAAACTTTATTTCCTGGGAAAATTTACATGGAGTAAGATAAATTACTTTTTAATATGCAAAAGGTAACTTTTTCTTTTTTTGCAGGGATAAATTTACAACATAAGGTAAGATAAGATGACACTAATTAGTCAATCAGATAGATGTAATACATTTAATTAATATAAGAAATATGGTCAAGATACGCTCAAAGTACTATTGAATTCATTGTGCCTTTGGCCAAGAAAATTTTAGTAAAAATAAAATAAAAGGTATCCTAATTCAGCCGAAAGAGTCTAGTCTAATAAGTGATCTTCCATTTCAGATGTGTGCACAAATTCTGCTTTTTTTTATTTCTACCCATAAAGTAAGTTAACAGTAATCAATTGTCAACTAAAATAATAGTACTAAAAGACGTGACATATTAAATTTTCCAAGAATAGTGAAGAGCATAATGGTAATTTTATTCTTGCCGTAGCTTTCTTCTATTGCTTGGTTATTATTATGTTATGTTATTCCCTGAAGCAGACAAAGGGGAATCCTTCTTCCAATGGAAGTAATGATAGCATGGAATTGAAAACAACCGGGTCTTGGATCATGAGTTGCAAGGATCTTTCAAATTTCAACTCTCAGAACATAAATATTTGATTAGGTCAATTCAAGGAGGAAAAATAAAGGTGGAAACAAAGTGGGAAAATATAGAAATTTGATTCTTTGTGACAAAGACAAGGGGCTGTGGTGGGTGGAGGGTAACTTGACCTAGTGGTTTGTGGAAGGTAGCTAGTTGCCAACCAATCCTCCAAAGTTTGATGGCCAAAGCAAAGCATCATCATCTATTTTCAGGAGATACTCTCAAAACAGGAAGCCAACAAATGGGATCTGTAACAGTTACTTGCCCAATTTTCATACTTCTCTGCCACTGACAAGGTTCCACGTAACAAATCTATATTTTTTTATTGAAATTTTAAATCCTAGTGATTTACCCATAAGACACAAGAAGTCATTAGATAGTCTAAGATTATTATTTTATTTTATTTGTGATCCTAATTAATAATCATGTTACATGTGAATAATTTAATATTTTAAATTAATTAAGAAAGATTTTAAATTTCATAAGATACCTTAAATTCAGGATAACTTAATTTGGTTAGCAAATCTTTATTAAGTTATCAATAATTTTATTTTTGATTATTCATATATCGCGTGATTAACAGTTGAGATTATAAATAACATGATGATCCTAAACTATCTAATAATTTCTGATGATATATATCAAGAAACTTTATTAAACAAATCACAAATGTAATTTAAATTCTCCAATAAAAATTTGACAGTTATTAAAGCACTAGTCATTAGTCAAATTTTTCCACACCAACAACTTGAAATAAAATCTTCTCGAGTCCTGCCTCCCAATAACCTAGCACGTGCTATGCATTACACCAAAATAACTAATTAATAAAGGGTCACTTTGATTTTTGTTAATTTTTATCAACACCATCAATTTCAGATCAAAATTTTCTTGTTAATTAATTACTAATAATCTAATATAAACTTATCTTGTTACGTTATAATGGAACATAAAATCCTCTCGATCACATTTCAAAATTAAGAGATTCATGATTCCATGAATAGAAGAAAGTGGTTAATATCGAGGGTACCCAATTGATTGAAGGTCAGCTTCAACTTTACAATAGGTTCAGTGAAGAGGGCAATTTGCTTTCACTTTCAACCCCAACTTGTTTTGATTGGATCCAGAGAACATAAGATACCTTATATAAGAGCTTTAGACAAATTCAAATTCCCCCATCCAACTACCAAAATAAGAGCATCTTTCACGTGATGACAAGCTCATATTCATGGCTTAATGGCATTTGTGTCAGCCCTTCATGAAGGCATCTATTTGTCCCCAATCCATGTGATAATAATAACAACGGCCTGGATTTTTTGCCCCTTTGTGATGGAATCTTATAGAATAATGACTCATAGTACCACCTAACAGTTCTTCACTATGTGAGGCTGTTTTTGGCTTTTAGAGTTTTGGTGTCCTTGTCTTCTTTTGGGGATTGTTTTGTTTGTGACATTATTATTGTTGCTCTTGCTTAGCCCTTGCAAGAAATCCACTTATTCTCCTCTGTCACACACACTCAATACATCATGATTCATGATTAGCTCTTATCTCTCTCTCTTTCCCCCTTTTCTAACATGTTAATCACCTCCTAAATTCTTAACGATTCAAACAAAATCTCTCCATATGACCATCCATAAGGCTAAAACTTTCCAAAGGTTCTTTTATTTATTTATTTTACAACTTAAAAAAAAACTCAGTAATCCAATTACATATTATATCAAACAAAAAAGATTATGTACTGATAATTATATATAATTATTTAATAAAAAATTATAATGTATAATAAATCTTTTTTAACTTTTATAATTATTATCTTAAAAATAATATCAACAGTGATTTATAATTTAATGACCGTATAAAATTTTTTATAAGATAAATATATAACCATTAAATTCTTCATAATAACTATCTTAAAAAATACAACTAACCATTATATATACACGGTGCATAATTATTACACTCTTCAACTATAAGGAAATTCTCCAATAAGGTTAATTTCATATATATATATATATATATATATATGATGGCTCTTATTTTAATTAAGCTTACAGTTTTGTAGGTGAAAAATAAGGATCTATAGACTATAGTTGTAGATCAGAAACTTTGATGGGCAAGCTAGGAAAATGCAGTCGATAATTATGAGGAATGAATTTTACGTTTGATCTGTTGCTTCATGCGCATAACCAACAGTATAATGATAAGTCTTGTTATTCTCACAAGTGAAGATGACTAACATGGTACACTGAGACTGAGAGAGCAAAGCAAAAGGGTCGCTTTCCAGTGAGAAGAAGAGTATTCCAGACTCCCTCCCATATCTATTTTGCTTGCTTTCGGACAAATATATTTCAACCATGATAGTAATTTACAGAACCAAAGCTTTTTAAGATAACACTAAAATCAATTGCAAGCTGCATGCGTTTGCACACACACATAATAAGGCTGGACATATACTTATTGGTTGCATAAATATACTTTCTAATATATATATATATATATATATATATATATATATATATATATATATATATTATTTTGGTATTGTTTTATCTTTATTGACCCGAGGATGTTAAAAGAGACAAAAAAAAAAAACATTTCAGATGGGTTGAACATCGTTTTTTTTCGTGCAAAAGTTTAGAGAGAATTTTTCCATCTAAAACAATATCATGTAAAAATTCTCAATTAAAAGTTCGTGATATACGAATAAGATCCTAACTCAAAACCTCACAAATCTAATTTAAAGCTATTAATTAAATGTGCAATATATAGTACGTTCCACTCTTTTGTTTTAAGGCACCTATTCCTGTATTCCACTCTCTGAAACAATTGGAAACACGCATGAAAACGCATTAAGCGCAATAGGGGAAAAAATATGCATTACAGAAGTCAGGAAATAAAGTTCCTAAGAGGTACGATATTAAATAAACTGTTGAAATTATTAAAGGTTTGAGTTTTGAAAGCATTGCTTGAGGAGAAAACTTAACAATATTAGAAGGCAAAGTAATGTTATTTAAAATTTTTCTTATTAATATGTAAAAATATTTAAATGCTTTAAAAAAGAAAATACTATCAATTTATTCCCTATAACGAGAAAAACATCTAAAAAGAAAATAATATAATAATACATAATTTGCGACCGTCATGGAACGCCAGAGCACTTCAAAGAAAACAAGAGCATCTTTAATTGTATTTTTTTCTGCTAAAGTAATCCACAACCACGTAGTAATATATAGAAAATAAGAAAATTATGAAAAATCACAACAAATAACAACAATTATTATAAATATTATAAGATAGTTATACTTTTGTAGAATTTTTAATAGTTTTTTGGAAAATTGTTTATGTATTTTTTTGAAACTTTTCGGAGCTATTGCTAAGAAAGTTTTTTTTTCTGAGATTTTTTTCGGTAATAATTTCTATCTTGACTGAAAAAAAAAAAGTAGAAGAGGAAACGTGGGTGCAATTGAAGGAGCATGGCGTGACGAAGGCAAATGATGAGAGAGAAGAGAAAAGGAGAATCGGTTCGCCGCATATATATGAAACGGAGGTGCTTTTAGCACAACCTAATTGGGACCACTTTCTATTAAGAGATTCTTATTTGGACTAACACTAATGTCTTATTCCTCCCTAATTTTGTGATTTTTTTTAATCCTGCTTTCATTGCACATTACCAACTTTGGGCTTTAATGCAAAATTAACAAGAATGTTTATCAGAAAAAGGTGACACGTATAAAAAGTATTTTGCATTTGTAAAATAATTATTTAAAAATCTTTCAAATGGCAGATCAAAATACTAGTTTCAACTGGAATTAGATCTGAGCTCTGGAATAAATATACTTTATTTTTATGTAGAACATGCTCATATGTTTTACGCAAAATGATAACAAAAAATAGTTTATAGTTTATATCTATTTTTTTTACTTATATGAATAAAATTATTTATTGAATTTAAAAATATTTGATAAATTGTAAGAAATGTTTTTAATTAATAATTTTAAGATATTTTTTTAACCATATCTATGTTTTACTTACTACAGAAATGAAGCCCACATATTAAATTCTGAATACATAGACAAATAACAAGTGTGCTTTCTTGTACTATGCACGGTATTGTGCACATTTAATTTAAACAAATATTATATATTTTTTTCCTAGAAAGTATTAATTTTAAATAAATGTATTTTATGGTATAAATTAAAACAAAAGTTGAATATATATGTTTATTACGCTAAGAAAATTACCCAAATAAAATAAATAGTATGCTTTAATGTTGTCTTTATTTTCTTAAAAAAAATTAACATAATAGTGCATCTTAATTATAATAAGCGTATTAGCGTATAATATTACTTACATAAAAAATTTATTGATGACCCTAAATCTTAAAGTATATTAAAATAGATCTAAAAGTTTAAAAAGTCAGTAAAATAGAAAAAAAATCAAATAATATATATATATATATTATATATATATATATATATATATATATATTATGTATAAAAATATATGTTTAAATGAATACATAAAAGGAATGATCGTAATTGAGATGATGGGATAGAGGACATGGATTTGTGCCACCAACATCCACATTAGCTCTAAATCGAACTTGGTGTTTGACACTTTCATTTTCAAAGCACAGAAAGCATCGCAATCACACTAAACACTTCTTATATTGACTACCAATTTACTTGGGCATCCTACCGTAATATCTGACTTTGCAGCCTTTTAGATAAAGAGCGTTTAAATCAGTCAATTTAACACCTCTAAAGATAGGAAAGTGTGTTACAATTATCGATTAAAAAATAAATGATTGGGATTGGAGCAATCTTAAAGATTATTTTATATTTATTACAGTCCTAACTATTATTTTTCTAAGTTAATTTATACTTTATCTGTAAAGGGCATTCTCACGCTTTAGAAGCATCAAATTCGTATTAGAAATGCTTATACTCAAATAGGATGGTGCACTACATTGATCTCACTACATTTGAAAACAGCAATATTGAATCATGACCCCCCAAAGGAAACAGTTTTCCACGGAAATACTAGACATCAATCTTTAATATCTTAAAGTTTATATTTACCTTAAGCTTTTCCTTTTTTATTTTATATTTTTTTAGTCTTGAGGAGGGCCTAAGGCCGGAAAACAATAAAATTAAGAATGAACAACACAGTCCACAACCAATATGTTTATATTATTTTCATCATTTACATTTTTCCCCTTTAAAATAAGAGTTTAATATCATACACTATCATAGTGTGAAATAGTTTTTATCATAAATTATATGTTATGATTGAATGATATAAATGTATAATTTATTTTTTTCTTAAAATAATACACACCTTTGGGTTTTTTTTTTTCATTTTTGTAAAATGATCCTTAACCATATGCTTGGGGACATGCTAGGTGCACCCAGCAACATTGCTGATGCACCCAGCAATTAGGTGAATGGGCTAAATTGTCCTTATGTTAAAAAAAATAATTTCTTCTTCTGGAAGAAGGTTCTTTCGGTAGAATAATTTATGCTACTAGAAGAATTTGTTCTACCGAAAGAATCTTATTCCGGTAGCTTTCCGGAAGAAGGTTCTTCCGGTAGAATAAATTATTCATCCGGAAGAAGGTTCTTTTGGAAAGTTACCGAAAGAAAGTTCTTTCGAAAAGTTATCGAAAGAAGGTTCTTCCGTTAACTTTCTGGAAGAACCTTCTTCCGGAAAAAGAAATTATTATTTTTTAATACAAGAACAATTTTGCCCATTCTGGGTGCACCTAATTCCTATGCTTGCGGGCATGCTTGCAGCCTTATGCAGGTGCTCACGGTCCTGGACCATTATTGGGAAAGATAAATTGGGTCACGGTCTTTTGTTGAAACTCAATCACAATAAAGCCCATTGGATTGGTCCAGGTTTGTTGTACTTTGCCCAATCTTTTATTTGGCATTGTGGCTATTGCACCCTCCACTTTGCATCTTATATCTCTTATTATATTTCGAAAATTTTATTGTAAAATGTAAATTTTAAAATGGATTTTTAAGAATGTAATGAGAAATACAAAATGCAATAATGAGAGAGCAGAAAACAAATGTCTTTCTATTTATTCAGGTTGGGATGTTAAATTTTCAGATGTGATAGTAACCCAAAACCTACATTGTGGAAGCTGACCCGAGAATAAATTAACCAACTCTTATTTTTTTTGTAAATGAAAGAATAAATTTGATCCCAGAATCTAATGACTTCATTCTGAGAATTACTGATAATTAATTAGTATAAAGTTGTTTTAGTTTAATTACTAATATCTAGTTTGAGTTTTGAGTTTTTTTTAGTACGTAGTTACAGTTAATATTTGAAAAAAAAATATTTATAGTGGTCCAACTTTACTTAAGCATATTAGTCTCTCGTGAGGATACATGTGGCCTTGTTAGAAAAAAAGACTAATTTGTGCCTTATGTATAATTGTTATGCATATTTTAAATAGCATAAGTTTTTATATTCTAAAATTAAAAATAAAATTAGATTCGTGTGGTTTGGTCACTTAATTTTTTACTCAATCAAGTTCTTCTATTTTTAAAATCAAATAAATTTATATTGTGACATATTTTTTTAATATGGTTAAGCCTGTCCTTTTTATAAATAGGCTAGAAGCTAGATTAAGCCAAACTTAATAGTTTATGCAAGTCAAGTCGTGAGTTCATGGTAGACATTCTAAGCTATATATGTTGCTATTAACCTTATTATGAGTGTGATTAGTAAAGTTTGTTGTTGTTAAATTAGACTTGTTAACTAAAAAGTTTAGTTCAATAGTTTATATTTTTTTTTTTTAAATGGAGCGCATACTTAAGCAATTTAAATATTTAATTGACACTTTCTATTTCTTTTTCTCTTCTGTCATATACTCATATCATATCACCAATTATATTAATTACTTTTCTTTCTCCCTTCCTATTTCTATTAGAATTTTTCTTACCTTCTTTTTCTTTATTTTACATTTTTTATTTAGAATAACGATTAATTATAGTAAGTATTTTTGTTTTAGGTAATTAATTTATAAGATCTTAGTTTCTAGTTAATTTATCTATTAATTTTATAAATTTTTTTTACATATATATCATTTTCCTAAGCTCTTTTTTATTTTATTTTTAAATAATAATTTACTTTTAAAAAGTCTCTAAATAACAAGAATAAACTATTAAAAATAAATTGATTTATTTATTTCAAACCACAAATAAATTTTTCATAACTTATATATACATTTTAATATAGAATTAACAATTACAATTAATTTGTATCATAAATCTCAATTATATTTAAAGCAATGCTAGGAATACACTAAAAAATATGGTTGATCCCACGTCATAGTTAATATTAATATTTATGTCTTATTTTATACTTTTCAATTTATTTTAACCGTTTAAAAAGTATCAAGAAAGTGTATTTCTAACCCTTCCTATATATATTTAAGGATTCAAACTTAATTTTACTCATCCATAAAAAGACAAAGAGACAAGGAGAGATACTAAACTAAAGTAAACATCCACAAGCAAACGAATCATTGATTTGTCACTTTCTTTGAAGCAAGCAATGACCTTTCCTCATACTTATTTTCGCCACTTCAAAGTTCAAAGCTACCACAACCCTAGTGGAAATAAACCTCAAAAAAGGTGAAAACGAAAACTCCATGCTCACTCACACCCCGTAACTTCTTTCCCCCTCTCATCGCTTCTTTATTCTCAGTGCCATTAACTCTTCCAACTAAAAGCAAGGGGACACGTGAAACATTTATATCAATTCATATAAAATTATTTTGATTTAATAAAAAATTTCGAATCCAAATCTTGATATACAATTACATTAAATAAAAAAAATATCACCTATAATAATCTTATTTAACTTAATTAGGACGGTGTCCATGTAATTTATGAAAAAAATGAGATTATTTCTATCTTTTTGCAATAAAGTTTCATTGACCCAGAACAACTAATGGAACTGAAGACAACTAATCATTGCTCATTTCCGTCTTAAATATAACAAGAAAAAAACATATGTTTTCTTAATTTTAAATATAAAAATAGTTTAATTAATTTTATTTTATTTAATACTATTATTTTTAAAGTATCCTTCAATTAATTAAGATTTTAATTTTAATAATTTTTTTTTATTTTTAATATTAAGTTCTAATGAATTGTAAATTAAAAAAATAATTTTTAATTGAAATTGTTGTGTTTCTTTCGTATGAATGATTTTTGTTTTTCTTGTTATATTTGAGACCGGACTATTACTAAAAATCCGTTCCACCTTTCATGAATCTAAGGTTCTTTTACAGTAACATACTAACGTTATCATGCATATATACAAAAGAAGTAAAACCTTCGGAGGACCAAACACAGACACAGCACGTAACATTAGCATGTAGAGAGAGTTCACGAGTGTAACACCGCCAATTTGCAACTGGAATCGAACTACTACTACTACATGGTAAACCTCATTTGGGTTGGTGACTCTTCACGGGTGGAACCATTTCTGGTCTCTTTCTTCACCCACCAACTCCAAATCCAGTGGTCCATGCCGAACCACGTCAATCTGAACCGGGTTTCGGTTTTGTCTTTCTGCTTTTGCTTTTTCTTTTGGAATGATAATAATGTGAGAGTTCAGCTTGTTGTTGGAGTGCTGCAAAAACGGTTCTTTTTCTTTTCTTTTTCGTTTCTATTAAGCAGAAGGATCGGTCTGCTATGAGTGTTGGGCCGGGAATGGATTTGCCGATCATGCATGACAGTGATCGCTATGAGCTTGTGCGTGACATTGGTTCTGGCAACTTCGGTGTAGCCAGGCTTATGAGGGACAAGCACACCGAGGAACTTGTTGCTGTTAAGTATATTGAGAGAGGTGAAAAGGTTAGTCTTTTGAATTATCGAGCCTTTGTTTGGAAACCATAAAGTGTATATCAATCAACCAACCAATGATTGGGCTTAGCCGAAGAGACTAATCTCTCGAAACATGGCAAACCAATATTTGAATACTTGACCGAAGAGATGTTCATATTTAGTGTCTGACCATATCTCTAACATGATTGTCTTTAAAAGAAGATACTTGTAGAAAATCAAAAAATAAAAGCGCATGTCAATCAGTTTATGATTGTTTGTGAGGATGGTAGTTGGGAACTGAGTGGGTGAGTAGTTTGATTCTCAAGGGTAGTATGTTTTAGGTATTTATGATCAGCTGACTTTCCTACCAATTGTTTTTGATAGAATTTATATTTTAAGTGTATTGATTAAATTAGATTCCATTTCAAGGATCATTTGTTTTGGTTAACTAAGCTTCTTTGTAGTTGCTTTGTAGAATTCATGTTTCTGGTGGTGGTTATGTGACCTTCTCTTGCTAGCATTTCTTTTCCTGCAGTATGTCTTTCTTGTCTTTGGATGGAATTTGTGTCCTTGAGAAAATTGCCTGATGTTTTTGTTACTTTTCTGGTTACTAACACATGATGATTGAAGGGTAACTTTTGTTTGTTATGTTCTCTACTTCTCCTCAATGTAAAATTGTAGACAATGGTTGTGTTGGTAAAATTGCTATGGTAAACCTGACGGGAGAATCATGCTTATTTGTTAGCAGATAGATGAAAATGTACAAAGGGAAATTATAAATCACAGATCACTGAGGCATCCTAACATTGTCAGGTTCAAGGAGGTGTGCAAACCCCTAATGTCTGATCCTATTTCTTTCTATCTTAAAAATATTTTATTAATCGTTTTCTGATGTGACTTTAGGTTATATTGACCCCAACACATTTAGCAATTGTGATGGAATATGCTTCTGGAGGAGAGCTATTTGAGAGAATATGCAATGCAGGAAGGTTCAGTGAGGATGAGGTTCTTATCTTTTGCATTCATTCATTTGTGTAATGCTGCTGTATATGCCTTTTATGTCTGTTTTTTGTTTTATGCTGCAGGCGCGCTTCTTCTTCCAACAACTTATATCAGGGGTTAGCTATTGTCATGCAATGGTATGAATTCAGCACATGTAGTCTTTACTTTTACCAGTTATTTGCTTCCCAGAAGAAAGAAAGCATGAGATGTCTGACTTGAATTTCTATATTTGTCTTCCTTAATGAAGCAAGTATGCCATCGCGACTTGAAGTTGGAAAACACATTGTTGGATGGTAGTCCTGCTCCTCGTTTGAAGATTTGTGATTTTGGCTATTCCAAGGTATAGTTCATTCTATATATTGCTTTTTTATATGTTGAGGCCTTCAGGTATATAGTGTATCTTCAATTCTTCACTCCAGGTTGTGGCACTCAAATTTCAACTGGGCATTGTTTAGAAAGTTTATGAATTTGTAGGTTTCTCCATGTCCAAGATCAAGAAATTTTTTTATCTGTCATTTGTTGATAACGTATTAATTTGCTGATACCTATGCACCTTGATTGTCTTTTTCAGTCCTCAGTGCTACATTCACAACCAAAATCTACAGTTGGTACCCCTGCATATATTGCTCCAGAAGTTTTGCTTAAGAAGGAATATGATGGCAAGGTATGTTATAACTTCTATCACTTGGAATTCATCTAACTTCATACTTTGATAATTTAACATTAAGATGTTCTTTATTTAGCTTATGTGTTTGTATAGATTATGTTTATGTTCATAAGCTTATATAGACCATTGTTTCCATTTTGCTTATAACTTTCGGTTTAGAAGTTGGTATATGTGACCGCAATGACATGTAATTGGCTCCACTACTTTTAGACACACTACCAACTTCAGTACCAAGAGAGTTCTAGCTTTTAGGTTTCCCCTGAAAAAGTACTTATAAGGCATGCTCTGCAATGATCTGGGAGTTTTAGCCTCATCCTTCTTGTTTTGTCTAAATATGATGAATCTTAAACTTTGGTTTCCAACTGAGGTTAGCATGTTTGGCTAACTGATGGAGAAAGACCTACAAGAATGGTAAATATAATTCTTTACATGCTCAATCCGATATCAGATCAACTTGACCAAAAAATCAACTTCTCTTTCTCTCAGGATGAAAACCTAAAGAGTGGAAAATGGAAATCTTTCTCCAGTGAGAATAGTTTATTTCCTTCGTGTGTGTGTGTTGGTGGATGGGATCACCTTAAGGAAGAAAGTTAAATAAACGTAATAGACAACCATGCACCATGTTTTTGGTCAGAAATATAGCCATTACTTTACGTTCAGCTAGACTAAAAGGCTACTCCTAGTAGAAGTGGTAAAATTATTCCAAGTATTTCAGCTGGAAATATGTACTTCCTTCGGTTCAAAATAATTGTAATCCTGGGTTATTTTATTCAGATAGATCAAGAAAAAGTAATAAATAAATGAAAGAAAATAATAATTTCACTAAATTAACTTACATCATTCTTAATTCATTTCTAGATTTTATAGTTCATCAATAATATATATAAAATATAAGTAAAAAAAGTAATTAATATTATATTAAAAAATTAAAATAATAATTTTTTTTATACAACAATTATAATAGAATGGAGGAAGTATTATGTTTCATTTATGGGTAGAATGAAAGGTTATGATTACTATTATGCATGCATGGTCTAGAACTCAGCTAGCTTTTTATTTGTTACTTTATACTGATGTTGACACCCAATTATGACTCAGATTGCAGATGTGTGGTCTTGCGGGGTGACCTTATATGTCATGTTGGTGGGTGCATATCCTTTTGAGGATCCAGAGGAACCTAAAAATTTCCGCAAGACAATACATGTAACTAATGACACTTTTTTTCAACCAATGTGGTACTTTTGATTGAATTAGTTTTCCTAAATTGATGAATGTTGGTTGCAGAGGATTTTGAATGTTCAGTACTCAATTCCTGACTACGTTCACATATCTTCCGAGTGCCGTCATCTGATATCAAGGATTTTTGTCGCTGATCCTGCAAGGGTTAGTTTTTATTTCATATAATTATTTTTTGATGAAACTTATATACCTTTCAAAGTATTTATTATAAAAGTTAAAAAATTTACCATACACAACAGTTTGGTTGAATGATCCTATAAAATACATTTATAATTATATTTGAGTCCATATTTTTTTTTGTTTATAATTATGTCTAGAGGTTATTCATTCTAATCATGTGCAATTATATTACTTGCTTCTCCTTTTATTTGTGTGAAGGATGATTGCATTGACAACTAATATTGCTTTTAAAACAGAGAATAACTATTCCTGAGATCAGAAACCACGAGTGGTTTTTGAAGAACCTTCCAAGTGATCTCATGGATGGGAATACCAACAACCAGTTTGAGGAGCCTGATCAACCAATGCAAAGCATAGAAGAAATAATGCAGATAATTAAAGAGGCTACAATTCCTGCAGCTGGATCTCAGTCTCTCAACCATGATCTTACTGGTAGCTTGGATATTGATGATGACATGGATTCGGATCCTGACCTTGACTTAGATAGCAGTGGAGAAATTGTGTATGCTATGTAAGCTGGTGGAAGACCATTGAGCCCTGGGTTGCTTAGTGTTTGTGGAACATGTACAAATATACTTCACTTTCTACCAGGAAGGACTCTGATCGAATTTTCCTTATGATGGGAGAGAATTCATCCAGCATGTGTTTAAGTTGTATTTATGATCTTAAATGATTAAATGCTTCTTTTGTATAATTAATTGATAGTTATGTTATTTTTATATACCATGTGCATTGGTCTTCTTTGGCTTTCCCCCTTCCCTCATTCATGCAGTTATTTGGATGATTTAAGTATTGTGAATGGAGAAGATTTTGTTGAGAGAAGTAAAATTTTCACTTTAATAATTTTTACATCTCGAAACAAATTAGTCTCTAACTATTAGTTGGAAAGTATCCTTCTATTCTACCCACACATGAAAAAAAGTAATGTTTTTCAATCAAAAGCCTTTATAATCTACATTGACATTTAATGCAAACATTATTATGTAATTTATCAAAGTGAAACTTAAATTTTAATTGAAGAACAACATTAAAGGAATTGTATTTAAGTTTTGCTCTTTGCTTATAGAGTTTCCTTTCCCTTTTTCAAGACAACAAGTGAGAATGTGTGAAATAAAAACAGTTGATCTTAAACACATGATCTTACATGAAAACTTTGGATAATAAAATGACATTTAGGTATGAGTTTTGAATGTAAAATGCACAAACTCTCCAGTGGCTACCTTTATTCCTTTCTGAAATATGAAGATTAGCTATCTAAATTCTGCATTGATTTACCTTACCTAGATCCAGATAAGTAAAGAATAAAAGGAGCTTGTGCTGGATTTTAAGTCTGATCAATTTAATCAAATGATAAAATCATGTTTGATGTGTGCATTTATATTTTTCTAGATAAAATGTATATTTCTCCCCACGAGAAATATCCAAAGATAATGTTGTGAATTGATGGGAGAGGACAAAGAGAAGTATACCAACCAATTTGTTTTGTGCAGTGCAGCGTGGAATCATTCTCATGGGTAATCCGTGAAACCTGAGTTTCTCTCCCTCTTACCTAGGCCTTTGCCATTTTAGCTGTAGTTGTCCTGGATGAAATTGAGGCATTTATATTCAACACCTTCTATTTAGTATCTTAGCACCTCCCAAAAGACTCTACTGGACAAAAATACTGCTTTACTTGATATCCTCATTCCAGACTAACTATTCTAGAATTGCTATTTGGGAATATGGTTTTTGGTATTCCAAAATACCTATTCCGAAATAAGTTTTTAAAATGTTTATTATATTTCAGAATATAGTTTTTCATATTCCATAATAGTTATCTCAGAAGATCCTATTCCAAAACGATTACTCTAGAATAAGATATGTTTCCAGAATATGATTTTTTTATTCCGGAATAGCTATTCCAGAATGTAGTTTTTTGTATTCCGAAATAGTCATCCCGAAAACATATCCTATGCCAGAATAGTCATTTTGGAATAGGCAGTAGGACCTCCCTTTCTTTCTTCAAACTCAAACTTGTGCCACCAAGCCGTCATCCACCGTGTGCCACATTTGCACCTCCATGCCATTGTGCACCACTTTATCGTGTCAACCTAGGGTCGCCACGTGGAATAGTAGGGAACGTTCAAACAATGACATTTTTGGTGTAGTTGAAGAGAATGGCTCTATTGTTGGCGAAGATGAAGAGGGTGGAATCTACATTGGGGAGGAGGTGGTTCGTGGAGTACTAGTGACGGGCAGAGGGGAGTTTGAGCCAGTCGCAAGTGGTAGTGGTGGTGGAGCAAGGGAAGAAGGTGCAATCTTTCTTTTCGTCGTCGGCAATGGTGGGGCATGGGCGGTGCCACATTCATATTCCAAAAGATAGGGAACTTGGGCAGCATAGGGAAAAGGGAGAGATGTTAGGACTGAGGGTATTTTTGATCATTAAGACTTTTTGGGAGGTGTAGGATTGATATTAGGAGGTACAGGATATAAATGCCTAAAATCAAGTGGATAAGATAGCCTCTCCTTTCTTTTGTTTGCATGTTTGTCTAGAGTCTCTTTTGATATGAGAAAATGTTTTATTTTTGTTTTTTTATTTAGATCACATGTATTTTTCACATGAGACAATCATGTTTGAATTGAGTAGGACCGTTCTGGATGACAAAATTCCTCTTTTAATTTTTATCATAGTTGTTTTTATTTTTAATTCTTAGTTTTTTTAAATTAAAAATGTTTTCTTATTTTCTATTAATAAATGTTTGCATAAAGGATGGTGAAATATTTTTTATTGTTTTCACTATTTCTTATAAATATATTTAAAAATAATAAAGGTGGCATTTCTCAAAAGCAGAAAACGAAAATAAAAACTTTTTGTTTTCAAAACAAACAATTCCTTAAGTGGCAACAACTCATGTCAATAGATGTAGATAATTCGATATAATGATTCCTAAATTGGTATTTGAAAAATGATATATTAGCGAGTTGATGTGTAATGCATTGAATATAATTTAATGTTTCCTATTAACATTTTTTTATTGAGTGTTTTCTTGGTTTTATTTTTTACATTTTTAACCACCTACAAGAATGTGTAATAATCAATTTCAATGTCATTATACTTATTTAGAGTCGGTAATCAATTGTATTAATTTATTATTTTAGTCGTGTCAATATTTTAATAAATCCATCATCTTTACCTATCCACATCATGACAATGAGAATTGAAAGGTATACTTATTTTTAATTTGATTAGTGAATTTTCTATTATTAATTTTCAATTGTTAGTAGAGTCTTCTTGAGAAAGCTTACGGTATATCATGATCCTAGGTGCATTTAGTGTCAGTTAATTTACAGAAACAAATTACACAAATCTAATCCAACTCAATCTGTATAATTTGATTGGATTTGATAACAGATTTAACCAAACCTGACCCCTGGACACCCATATCTATCACTACATTCATTAAGATTTCTCTCCCAAATTATCCAAGAGAAAACAAAAATGGAAAGAAATGTGATTGAAAATGCATAAGGATGGAACAACAAAGTTTTGATGGAAAAAAAAATTATCTCACAAGGTCATTGCTTGGAATTTCGAATAAAAGGTTTTCTTTGAGGGGATATTAAAATTAGGTAAATATTGATTTAAAATGATTTTCATGTTCAATCATGTTTAAAGATTGATTTCATGGTTAAACTAGTTTGTAAATATTTTTTTATTGATTTAAAATGATGTTGAAAATCATAGCAACTCTAAATTTTTTTATGTTTGAAATAATCTATTATTCACTCAAAATAATCCGCTGTTTTATTCTAATTTTTTTATATCTTTATGTTCATCAATAATGTTATTCGGGACAAAGAATTTGTTATTTGGTCAAGTGAGAGTACTTTGCTCAAGCGGTATAATATGCCATCTGAAAATAAAAATTGTTCAAAATACTCAATTTTGTGAAAATAATATTTTAATTAATTACATAAAGATATAAAAAAATTAGAATAAAAAGTTGTTGAAGAGAATAACTATTCAAGACTTAAACTATTCAGCAACTTTTATGTATATTTGTGAAAATAATATCATGTAATTCAACAATTGAATTGACATTTTATATTCTATAAAAAGTTGTTGAAGAGAATAACTATTCAAGACTTAATCTAAAAGTAGATTTGCTTAATCTAAATGTTAGTTTAGAGTTTCATTGAATAAATGAAGTATACAAAATTTCGTATAATTTAAAACTATTTAATACATCATCAAATATACTGAATATCTTGATAAATAATTTCTCTTTAAATAGCTTTCCGAAAATTGTGCATAAAGATTATTTACAACGTAGACTACATAAATGTTATTTACAGGTAAATTAAAGAATATAACATGAATGGCTAAACACAACAAAATACAATAACACGCTTCATTATCGATCAAAACTGGAAAGGAATGGAGCCAGGGATGCCCTTGGTGGAGTCATACGATTCTCCTCAGATCTAGGGTTCAAAGGAGAAGAAGCTTGTGGCATGAGCTCGGATAATCGAATCTTTTCCTTAATAATTTTATTCTGAGCAAAAGTGAGCAAAATGTTCTTTAAAATTTGATATAGAAGAAGGCTATGCAAACAAATTAACTCTAAGTGTTTGTGTGGTTACCTTAAACTTCAAATCTTCTTGTTCCATTTCCAGAGTTGTTATCCTATTCTTTAGGTCCTGTAGGGCTTCCTCAGCCATAGAAGGATTTACATCTGATATTGGTCTTACTATTCCAGCCACCTGAAAATAAAGCATAAATGACGTTTTGTTTAACCAAACTCAGACTTTGTTTATTGCATTGGAGAGGTTGGAAGGCAAGAACCATAAATAATATTGTCCTAACTAACCTTTAGAACATTAGTGGACAATCTCAGTAATTGCTGGGCTAATTGTACTTTCTCTTCCTCGATCTCCTGTGGCATTATTCACACATGTATGTAAATTTATGCTATATTTAGCTACTTGAGAGTACCACAACACATCACATTACTTCTTTGGTAACTGACCTTCAGCTTTATCATCAGACGTTGTTCCTCGTCAAAATTAATGCTTGTTTTCACGCCAGCAGAAGCACGAAGACGTGCAAGGTCTTCTTTGACACGCGACTGGAAGATCTCTGACTTCCGGAGCTTTGCGCTGAGTTCTTCGTTCTGTATCTTTAACTTGTTATTCTCCTCCTGTTGCATAATTTCACGATTAGTGAGAAGATTACTAAAAGATATTTTGGAATTATAATTATTATTTGGATTAAATATGCAGTCAATAGTTTGAGATCTAGTGCTGCAAAAATAATGTCGGAACTAGGAAGCAAAAACATCTGCTTGAACCTTGAGTAAAGTAAAATGATGGCATATCACCTTAATTTTAGCATGGTGATGAATACGCTGCTGAAGGTTTTGCTGACCAGACAACTTTTTAATTTCTTCCTCCAGTTCCACAACTTTATTCTTCTTACTTGCATTTTCCATCTGCACAAAATGAGAGCAGCAAGGCTTGCAAATTAGAAATGGAAGAACAATAAAAGAACAGCACAAAAAAGAGAAAGAATAAAAGTTTTAATCATCTACCTTCAGCATTTCATTTTCTGTCTTTAGTAACTGGTCTCGCTGCCGAAGGTTTTCCAATTCAATTTGTACAGCTACCAATTCCGCTTGTTTTCTATCCATTTCTTGCAGCCATCTAACAGCAGGTATGGATTCAGGATCATTAGAATTGTGTGTATAGGAAAAAAAAGCTAAAAACCTCCCTGTTTAGCATCTGACGTTTGATTCTCAAACCCCACCCCACCTCTCAAAAAAAGAAATCTGAAATTTAATTACCCTTGTCTCTCTTCAATGAATTCATTCAGCTGCTTCTTTAGCTTAATAACCTCCTGTGAAATGAACGAGCAATTCAGCTTAAGCTCCAGCATAGTAACAGCGCTATCTAGTCTAAAGTGTAGATTACCTTGTCTTGAGGTTCCAGAGTAAGAAATTTAACTTTCTCTGTAATCTCCTCCGCTTTCTCATCATCAATTAGTGACTACATTAAGGAAATTAAATTAAAGATGAGCGTCAGTGTGCGACTAGAACTCTAAATAATCTTTTGTAAAAAACATTTTTTTACTTCCATTTTTTTCTCTTTCTTTATTTTATGGGAATGATTCCCATGTCTAGCATATTTTAATTGCAAGTGCATAATTTCCTTTCAGAATAATGATAACATGAAAGTTTGATTTTTGTCTATGTATACCAAACATGAAATATGAAAACAAAAAGACATTACAAGAGAAATACGAGTTTACCGCATAAGAGGTCATATCCAACTTTACTCCAAGTAAGTCTCGAATTACATCATGTGTCATGCTCTCAGCAGATGCTAATTTGGCATTCAGTGCAAATATCTGGACAAGGAAAAGGAAGGAACAAATTGAGGCCCATAAAAGCAAAACCAACCACTGTAGAATTTTCAATTTAAGAGAAAGTCAACCTCTCTCTGTCGACATGCTGCCTGGGCTTCTAGTTCTTCAATGTGCAGTCTTGCAGCAGACAGCTCTTCAACCTTCTCATATTTTACCTGTTGCGACAAGCCCAGCCCAATGCATTTGAAAGGAGAACTAGAACCTCGAGACTTGGTGGCATTCTTCTCAGACTTGTTTGACAATGCATTGTGGGAATTAGCACTGGTGGAATGACTAGAAAGGCCCTCAGGTTTGACTTGCTCAGCCATGGCTTCCAATGCTTTGAACTGATTTAAAATAACATAATAATAATAGAACAATAAATAGCCTGTAAAGAAACTACATGCATAGTTGGTACTGCTGAACTACATAAATTATAACTAATAGCAACCAAGATCATTTTATTTTATTTTATCAATACAATTACTAACTTTCTGCTTGTACTCCAAGGCCTGTGCTTCAGAATGCAAATTTAGCTCTGAAATATGAGCTTTCATTCGTTGAATCTGTCAGAGAGCAAAGAAAAAAGATGAATCTTTATCTGTTACGAGAAACTTCAATCCAAGAGACATGATTGGTCATGTTTTAAAAATCCTACCTCTGCATCCTTTCCTGCTAACTCCCTCTTAAGAACCTGTATGTGATTTAGGGCTTCATTGAGGCTTTTCTCTTTTTCATCCAAAAATCTACACGAATTGAAATAGAAACAGAAAAATATCTTATATTTATAGATTAGCACGGTAGATCTGCATATGCCTACGATGAAGAAGCCATATATACATAAAAAAAGGCATATGGTTGGGAATAAATGTCCCAGACCTTCTCATGTCACCATCAACATTTCTGACATTTTGCATCTGATCTTTTAATGCATGTAGCTCCAACTCTAGATCTTCTCTTTGCAGCCGCTGTCGTTCTGCTTCTCCTTTAAGGATGTCAACCTGAACAAAATAATTAAGTGTGATACCTATGAAGGTAGACAAGCTTCTTGTCAAATATCACCATAAAAAAAGACAACTCACTTGGTTTTCTAGTACATTTACAGTACTTTCCAGCTCTTCAACTGATCTTGCTAGAAGTTTCACCTCTTCTTCCCTGTCTTCAGCATAAATTTGTCTTGATTCTGCCACCTGTAATTATTGTAACAAATATCAGCCAGAAACAAGGAAGAAAACAATCATTCAGCTAGTTCACCATTCTTTTCCTTTGACTGCAAGTTTATTTCTAGAGCTGAAGCAAATCAATGAGCAATGGAAAAATTATTTTTCAAAGATCAAAATTTTAATGATAGGTTATCAAAATCATAATTGTACTATATGTTTTGCTTCCTTTGGCACATTAATCTCTATAGAATTCTGATTCTCACAGTTTAACTAAATTGCATTTGAAATTGTATAGATGCCAGAGTTGAGAAATGTGCAAAAAAATTTATCTCTACAAAATTGTACAAAGTTCAAATGTCAAATTGATATGGCTTTCTATGTCATTTGACATTAAAATAAAATTAAAAAAAAAAAGACATGTTAGAACCATTGAAGATACAGCTCCTCAAGACTTATGTCTTATGTTGAAGATACTACATAACAAAGTTTTTCGTGTTGAATCATGGAATATACAATAATAATGTCATGGAAAGAAAACAAGCTGCATTTTTAATAGATAAGCGCATTACCTTCTGAGCTTCTTGAGCAATTGCTTCATTAGCTTCAGCTTGTGCTTCAGCTTTTTCAAGCCTGTTTTTGAGGCAAATTACTTGACCCTGAAGCTGATCCCTCTCGTTAGTGAGTTCATCCAGATCACTGTTCATTTGGCTAATAACACTGTTCATTTCCAGCATTGCATCTTCTAAGCTCTCTGTTAACTTCATTCTTTCTGTTATCTCATTGTCAGCCAGTTGTCTCGCTGCCAAGGCGCCTTCAATATGAGTTGCAAGTTTTTTATTTTCACTGACTTGCAACTTTAGAGCCTCACGCTCTTTTGAGAGATCCAACTCAAGAGCTGTAACTATTACTGTTTTGTCCTGCAACTGAGCTTCAAGCGATTGACAGTTTGCAACAACGTCAGCAAGTTCACCTGATTTAACAGCTAGCTCCGTTTCTAATGCCTCCATTGTAGCCACAATTTTTTCATTTTCATCTTTTTGGTCTTTATTGTTGGATGCAGATTCCTGTAATAAGCTCAGATCATACAACAGTCCTTTTATTACATCATCCTTTCTGGATAACTCGACCTCCAGAAAGCTCTGCATTCTAGTTAACTCTGAATCCTTTAGGTTCAGCTCATTCTTCAGTCCGCAAGATGAATTTTCCAACATATAGTTTACTTTCTTTAACTCTGTTTTTTGATGTTCGAGAAAATAAACCTGTTGGAAAGAAAATTCAGAAGTCACATCCTTCTCTATGACATCACCAAGTAATTTATCACAATCAGCTTCCAGATCAAGAATCCTATCCAGCAGTCTTTTCTTTTCCTTGTTAGCTTCGATAAGTTCACCCTTCAATGCATTATTAGAACAAGTAACATCCTTTAGAAACTCAATATTTTGTTCAAGGACCTTGTTTACTTCACCCATCTCTGTAATCCTTAAGACATTCCGGTTTAATTCTGTTACTAGGTCCTTCCTTTCCACTTTTGCCTGCTGAACTTCTCTTTCTAAAAGGGAAACTTCAACTTCCTTATCTATCAAAATTTGTTCTGCTAACTCGTTTTCTACTTGGGAAAAGATTGTTTCTTTCTTCAGTTGCTCAATTAATAAGGAGTAGTTGACATAATGCTCCTCCATATTAGCTATATTACATGACATATTTTTCAATTCAGAAGCATGGATAAGTGATTCAAAGTCTTTGGCATACCAATCTGCCATAAAAAATTCAGCCTCAGATTCTATGGCCTCTACTTTCTGTTTCACTAGTTTCTCTTGATCTAAAAGGGATGTCACAATATCTGTATTACTCACATCCAATTCCCTCATCAGTTTAGCAAGTTGGGATCCCATTTCATTCGACCTTAGCAGCATTATCTCCTCTTGAAGCTGTAGGTCTGATATGTTTTTAGAAAAAGTATTTAGCTTGATGGTGATCTCTCCAGCTTCAACTTCTTTCTTATTAATGCAATCAAAACTGTTCTTGATGTCAGCCAGCAGTTTCCCTTTCAAGATTCTGCACATATCAAGCTCTTGCTTTGTCCTATAATTATGTTCCTTCAAATCACTTATGAAAGAGTTTGATTCACACAAGCCATGTGAAAGCAAACCATTTTCTGCATGCATCCCCGTTACTGTTTCCAGTAAAATACCCATGTGACAAAGATGTAGCACAGACATAGCACAATCTTTAAAAACTATCTCTGACCATATCTTCTCAAGCCATGGCTGTATCAATTTAGTGGAATATAAACATTGAGACTTCAAGCACTCTAAATCACAAGCTAAAGACTTGAAATTTTCTGTCATCATCAATTGGACGTCTTTAATGACATCATCCAACGTAACAATTAGATCCCTTGTTTCTACTAGACTCGATTCAACAAGGTCCTCTATCTCCTTATGCTTCAAATCAACAACAGTTTGTAAGCTTTCAATATTGCTGACTAATGTAACCTTCTCATTGAGTAAAGTCGTTTCTCTGTCTTTGAGTCTTTCTATATCAATCTTCATTGACTCGTTAGCTATCACCAATCCATTGATCATAATATCTGCTTCTCTCATCATATCTTGTGCTTCTTCGAATTTAGCAAGAATACAAGATGCCTCTTGAGCTTTCTGAGCTTGAATGATCTTTGCCTCTCCAACTTCAAGTTCAAGTGACTGCAAAGCAAAAAGCATTGTCTTAACACTATTCAGTCAAAAAGTGTCAATCAGCATGAAAGGGGAATGGGGAAAGCTAATGACAAGAAAAACAAGTAAATGCACAATCAACCCTAAGAATGACATAAAGCAAACACAAATTTCTCCTTTTAGAGAATGGAAGAGAGGAAAAATGAAAACAGAGGTTCAACGCTGTACCTCTTTCCTTTTATACCAATGGGAGCTAGCTTCCTTCAGAAGTTTCTCCAGGTCTCTAACTCTGTGACAGAGTACATCAATCTTGACTTTAGATTGCTCCTCAAAGTCATTCATAGCTTCTTGCAGGAAAAGTATCTGATTTGTGAGGCACTCTATGCTTTGCTGATTCTTCTTTTCAGACATGGACATCTCTTTTTTTTCTTCATGTAATCTGGCCATCTCATATTGCACTTCTTTTAAGCTTTCAAGAGCACACTCTATTTCTTTTCTCAAAAGCCTAATAGTAGCATCTCTTTCACGCACATCCTTGCCAACATTTTTTGATTTCAGGTCTTTCGTATCATATCCACTTTTGACCAAGTGTAAGTCAGCCAGGTCAACTATGGGTTCTTCAACAGAAAGGGGATCTGAATCACTATTTTGATGTGTTTCAGAACTTGTCTGCTACAATGTCAAAATAGCAAACACTGAATAAAAACCATTCACAGACCACTGACATGAATCAAATAAATGTGACATTACCTAAAGTAATCTATCAAAAAGCAGCATTAGCTTACCCTTGGTTCACCAATATCATCATAGTCTGATGTGCATGCATCCAATGAATTTCTATTATCAAGACTTCCTGAATGGTCTGCAAAAGAAGCCATGCATGATCTGATTGAAGAGACACCATCTTGCAATGTCACTAGCTGCTCCCTTGTCTTTGAAATGGAATTCTTTTCAATATCTTCAAGCTTTTGTTCCAAAGCACAAGAATGCTCTTGCTCCTCAGACAGCTTCTGCCATAATTCATTACATCTTTCCTGCAACTCAGTTATCTGTCTCTCTGCTTGAACAAATGAAGTGGATTGGTCACTGAGAAGGATATCCTTCCTATTACCAGTTTCTGCTAATTCACTAAGCAGAATATCCTTATGCTTTAGATCATCAAGGTAACCAAGATTCACTTCTGACAATCTATTCACAACTACAAAAGCCACAGTTGCACAATTTGATGCTTTTCTGATATGATCTTCTGCCATTATCAAATGCTCCTTCAGCTGTGCCTCACTAGATGTTTTTTCACTCAGCTGTGAGGTCAATAGGAGAATTTCTTTTTCTTTTTCAGCACACTCCCTCTGGTGGGATTTGGTAATGACTAATGCTGCACTTCTTAAGGACTTCAGCATACACTCCATATCACTTCCTTTATTGCTTGCATCTTCCAAACATCTTCTAAGTTCATCAATCAATAATTCCTTCTCAGAAATTTTTCTAACTATCATGCCAACTTGTTCAGAAATCCAGATCCTTTTCTGTGGAAATGAATTCCTTATATTCCCAAGTTCCTCAGAGGCATCAACTATTGCCTCACATCCATCAAGAAGAACCTCTTCAATCTCAGAGGTTAACAGCTCCCATTCTTCAGCCAGTGATATGAGTTCTACATCTTTCTGGCCAAGCTCCTCCCTTAAACTTTGATTATCATCAATAGTAGTAAGCAATTTTTTCTGCAACTCCTTCAATTCAGTTTCCAGATGCAGCATACTCTCTTTCATTTCTGTTTCCTTCAAACGACTATCATTTACTTGATGCTGGAGCAGGGCAAGTTCTTCTTGCATACAGACAATCACCTCAACAGTTTCAGCCTCGGCTTGCCGACGGATTTCATCCCTCTCTTCCTCAGTGGATATCTGGAATGCACGATCACTTTGGTATGACATGTTCAGTTGCTTGGCCTTTTCAAGAGATTCATGCATCCTTCTGAATTTTGCCTGTAAGGGGGACTTGTTTTCAAACTCTGTATAATTTGAAAGCAAATTATCTCTAAACTCTTTAGATGCAAGTTGGTTCTTCAAGGTCATGATTTCATGCTCTTGCTTCCCCATAAGCTCCATATAATGGCTGTTCTTGTTCCTCATCTCTTCTATTTCTTTGATAGATAATATTTGCTGTGATTCTAGAGCTTCAATGATAGATTTTGCATCTTCTAACTGTTTGCTTGTCTGCTCAATCTTGTCTTTTGCCATCAAAAAATCCTGATTTAAGTATGTTTTTTGCTCCTCCAATATGCCACGGAAAGACCTCTCTTCCTTCAGAATGACCTTTATTATATCCAATTCCAACTGCAAATTTAAAATATCATCTGTGTGTTGTAACATATGAGTTTCAAGCTTGACCCCCATCTGTGAAACTGCCTGAGCTTCACAAAATGGTCCTTTGGTAGAAACCTGAAAACATTAATGAAAAAAATAAACATTATTTCACATGACACAGAACTATCATAAATAATAAGGGGTAAATAAATAAATTTGTAGAAGATAAAGACGATAATGTGTAGGAAATAAGGTCCAACTCCAAAAGAATTTATATGATTGAGTTCATCATAAGCCTTTCCACACAAACACCATTGGCATACTCCTCCTCCTATTGATTTGTACAATATAGTAGAGGACAAAACGAAAAGATGTTAAACCAGAATAACAAGACTACCTTTGTAGCATTTGTGCTGCTTAACATTGAGTGAAGAGAATCTATTTCCCTGTATAAATATGCAATTAAAACATTAGGATTTTTACGGCCAAAATTTGGAGCTCCAATCTGTTAGTGTACAACCCAATGGAAGTACTTCAACAGGAGTACAAAAATTATACCTATTGAGTTTTGCATTCTCCTCTAAGCAATAATTTAAATTACGCCTGCATTCCTCTAACTCATCAAGGGTGTTTATTAGCTGCAACCCATGAACAGAAGTGGTCACACATCACTATTTTGAGAGGAAAAAAAAAGGTTAAATTATTATGAAGGAATAAAACCTCTAGATCAGTAGGGTTATTTTCTTTATTGCAGCACTGAGCTTCCTGCACCAGTAGTAAATGGAAACTGTTAGAAATATATTGGATTTTAGCGTAAGCATGAAAGTCGATTACTGCTTCAATTAAGGGGCTATTTACGCAGTTGATTAAAGATTATTATTCTAACAACGACTGAATTTCATACCATACTAGTACAAATATATCCCTCTGTAAGTCTGGTTTAGAAACACAATTTCAGCATACATTCTATTTTAACTGGAAAAAAGGGAATGAAATGTTCAATGAATGGAAATCATGAACTGCTTCAGGTAATTATGGACTAACCTGAGGTTGAATGTCACAATTTGAATTAGCCTGTATGGAGTTTCTTCCATGATATTGAAGCAACTACAGAACAAAGGTAAGTCGTAGAATCTTAAAAAACAAGGAATCTAAGAGGGAAATTACTTCTGTATTAAATTCTAGAAACACAAGTACCTGTTCCCTCAAAGAAGACACTTCAGTCAATAGAATCTCTCTCTCCCCTTCTTCATAAAACTCTTGATATCTGTGCAAGTAATTGTAAGGAACTGCGGAAAAGAGATAATATTTCATTGTCATTGTCTTTATAAGAAAAGATATATCACCTTCTAAGTTGGTCTAGAAGCCTGATATTCTCTACAGCAAACCGGGTGACTTCAGGATTTCGATCAAGTTTGCTCTGAAGTATTTGAATCTCATCAGAAAGTGCTTTATTCTCTTCCTGCAAAAATGTGTCCATAGGAATGGAACCAGCAAGTCGGGACTCCAATCTATGAATTTTGTCATCACGAAACCTAAGCATCATTTTGCAACTCCTAGTGTCCTCCTCTCTTTGACGAACCTGAGTAATAGCAGATTTATGGATAAAGAGTGAAGAGAGTTTAAATATAAAACTCCAATAGCAAGAAGAGCTCATAAGAGAAATACCAAACAGTTTAATTGTTCAATTTCAGCTTCTAGTTGCTTAATAGAAATTTCTGCAATCTGTTCCCTTCTCAAAGCACCGGCAAGAGTTGTCTCCAATGATTTTAACTGAGCCACAAATGATTTTGAATATATAAATATTTGAAGGAAATAAAACTATATGGTCACTTCATGAGATGCTAACAATTATGTAACTTGCTTTTAGGAGACTAGTGGTTGATTATGTTAGTTTAGCCACAAGCAGGCCAGTGCACAAGAATTCCACCATCATGGGATATTGGAAGGTCCAAATTTACATTGTATCGCTATAAGAGGAGAGGTTTTTTCTGCAGCTAAAACTTGAGACAAGTCATAAGGCATTGCATTACCATTGCACTAAGGCTCACCTCCCATAGAAGCTAACAGCATAATCACAACTTATTTTACTTAGGACAGCAATCTCTTATAAAACAAATGATTAATAACACAGGAGAAATCCTTAATTCAATATATCTTGAAGCAACAAGGCATGAAAATAGTACAAACATTGGTTCAACCTTCAAGCATAAATTGTCATTACACTGACCTTCATTAACATAGCCAAGCAGTGTATACCTGTTTGTGGGACATTCTGATGCCCTTGGATTCATAATCAGGCATGTTTTCTTCATGTTGATCAACCACGTCGGTTGCATTTTCTAGGCAACAGTCTTCTAGTTCTAGTGATTGTTTTATATCTCTGATAGATGACAAAGAAAATGACAAAGACCTAGAGACATTCTGCCGTCGTTTGAGGGTAGAAAGCTCTTCCTGGCCCAAAAACTTACCATTTGAGTTAAATTATCAACTCAGACAAAACTTATACTACAAGAAATAACTGATACCACCTTCAAAAGCCGAATTTGATGCTGTAAAGCAATTACATCCCCAGTAGAATCTTCATTCACCACAGCCTACAAGAACAATATACGGAATGTATAGTGATAGGTTGATGAGATTCATTTCTTTGAAAGAAAATCAGACTGATCATAGAATGGCACTCACATTATTTTGAATAAGTTTTGCTCTCTGAGCAAATTTAAGTGTGTTCAATGTTTCAGCAGCACAGCTGAAAAAGTGAAATGGGCAAAGCTCCATCAAGCTTCTATGGTAACCTGTAAAGTTTCGATAAAGGAAATATAGTTCCAGATAAATGAACAAACCAGATAGAAGGGCTGACATTGGCAATGATCATTGTTTTCGAGTTTCCGCCAAGAGAGTCCTGCATTTTATGCCAAAAAATAGTGATGAATAAAAAGAACCCTGAGACTAAAGATTCAAACTAAACCAGCACATAAATCAACCTGAAGAAGAAACGTTAGTCTGGAGTCTCTGTAAGGTACATGCCTCTGCTTCCCATTTGCCACATCCACTAGTATCATAATAACATGACTGCAAGAATGATTAGAGAATACTAGCTACTCAATGAGAAAGCAGAAATAAGACAATTCAAAATCTTAATGTATTAAGGTAAAATGTTAAAATACCCCAAGGTAGATAATGATTTATTGATGTTAGCTGCTTCTTTTAAACGCTCCCCCTCAGCACCAGAAGTCTTCTGTCTGTTACAGATAATGATAACGGTAACTTGGTTAATACATGCATATACATATCTCAATTCCCCAGCTACACTTGGTTCAATCAACTCTAGAAGCTGATGACATACCTTTCTGAGCCAGCTAGATCAACCAGGTTTAACCTTGCAAAACGATAATTAGTTGTAGAATCCTTTTCCCATGTGCTCTCAATTACACATGTAAAAACACTATGGGACCTACTGCTCTCTCTATTCATATTTGTTGCTGCAACTTTTCTATTTGCAGAACCCTACATGTCAGAAACTACAACTTAATGGAAGAAAGTGCATTTCAGAGCAAATATGTGTTCATTTAAATAACATAGAAAGGGAGTTGTTTGGGGATTCCTCAAAATGAAAAGGATGGTCCCATAGGCTAGTACCTGAATTAGAAGCCTTATTATGTCACTCACACTTTGAACCTCGAACTCGGATAAATTTTCAACATAAACACCCTTCTTGACATCCTCACGCAGCTATTTAAAAAAAATTATAGGAGCATTGAGAAATAATTAAAAATGCTTTGACAGACAGCTGATGATTGAACTACACTTACTAGCAAATTAGTAGAGGAGGGATCAAGTAGATCTGTAATTTGTTCATTGTAAATCTCCAAGAAGGAACACTTGCAGTTGTATTTTAAGTTCTCATCTCTTCGGCTTTCCTCTTCCTGGAATTTGGATTAATGATCAATACTGATTATAAAATCCAGCTTATATATAAAAACTGAATTAGCCACAATTGATCAATTTACAGCTTGGATCCTGGCAAACAAAAACTCAAATATACGCGGTGTCATTCCACGATGAGGACTAGGCATCACATCTAAATCTTCAATGTCACCGAGCATTGTATATGTTTTCCCACTTCCTGTCTGCAAAATTATCATCTTACAGTTAAAATATTGTCACTGTCCATTTCAAATTATGTTATACAACACCAGAGCATACAATCTCTCAACAGCTGACATTGATTTTACACCTAACAACATTGTGAGAAATGATCCATATACTGCACAAAGAGCTAAAATGCTGCATAAGAAGACTGAAAAAATGTCTAAACTCTGCTAGGCTGTTTTAATCCCTAATTCATAAAACTGCACATATTCCTACCGACATAAATCGATATGGCAGTGGCAAACACTCCTAATTTATGATGCATGATAACTTATTAGAGTTAATGCAACATCACTATTTGGTAATGGGAAAACTAAAGAGCCAGCCAAGCAAACACTGATGTAGATTACAAATGACATCACGAATTCCGTTTTTTAATTTCAAATCAAAACAATATCCAATCCAATAAGCATTACATTGGAACCAGTGCATAGAATTCTGTTATACATGCTAACAAATGCTTAAATCTTACTT
The DNA here is from genome assembly GCF_000004515.6 of Glycine max. Taxonomy (NCBI): domain Eukaryota; kingdom Viridiplantae; phylum Streptophyta; class Magnoliopsida; order Fabales; family Fabaceae; genus Glycine; species Glycine max. Next base: position 38,244,417 of record NC_038243.2, on the reverse strand, counting down.
TGTTTATAAGAACAAGGACCAATTAACAGAAAAGATAGACATAATCTCAAAAGGCGGTTAAGTTCAGGATATTACCTGTCCATACGCAAACATACAGCTATTATATCCTGAAAGGCAGTTCTCTACCATTGGAAGACCAGCCAATCTGAAAATCATTTCCTACATAACCATAAACCAGAGACAGAAATCAACAACTCCATCCCATGAAATTAGCACCTCAAAAAAAGATTTTCAATGTAACAACACCTGGTCTATGGTTTCACATGCAACATGGTCAAAGGTGAACCGGTTCTCTGGTTGCCCAATCCAAGTAATGCTCTGAGAGCCTTCTTGCTTCAGGCATCTGTTATACCCTTGTGTGCATCGCTCCATGCTATTGAGAGGACGAACACGAATAATAACCTACACATAACAAAAAATTCACACCACAAATCACAATAAGCACCAGAATTCAATAAACATTCTCATCCAAATCAAATCAGCTCAATTGGAGACAATCTGGACCACTCACCTGTACATTGTGATTAATCCAAAATGAAGAATCTTCCTTGAGATCAAAGTGAGGCACTTCGACCGTGTTAACAACCGTGGGCATGGAGCAAGCCGAACTGGGAACCCCTTTATACAATGCAGCATAATTCCCCAAACGAGCACTGAAGCCTCCCCCATCCGCCTTGCTCCGAACACTCGAGCTCGGGGGTGGCTTAGTCACACTCTTATTCGGAGTGCTCTGAGTGGAGTTGCTCTCGGAACAAGCAGCAACACTCGAAGAAGCTCTCCCCACGGTGCGAGGCACGCGAGGAGTCACATTCCCAACACCAGATGCTCTCCTGTCATCACCGAACGACGAAACTCCTTCGTGCTTGTGATTCCACCCGAACCGGTGCTTCACAAGCATGCTCCCTCCGCCGTGCTTATCCGGCGTGCGAAGCTCAGCTCCTCCTCTTCCTCTCTTCGAAGGAGTCTTGTCAATCTTGCTTTCGCAATGCGCATCAGGCTCTTGAATTGTATTCAACGGATGTCTAGAACCTTCCGCGTGCCTCTGAATTGTGGTGGATGAATCATAAGGATCTACATTCTCCGGCTCTTCGTGTTTGCTAGCGTTTCGGCGTGGGAGCTTGAAATCCCTCAGCATTCTACAGCATACATGGAAAATGAAAAATCACGAATGACGCAAAATTAATTTATGAAAATGAGTTCCGAATCACGCGAAAGTGTGGTTCAGGTACCTGAAGGAGTTGTTGCAGAAGAAGATTCCGAAGCGACGAATTTGAAGAGTGCTGAATTTTGCTTTGGTTTGTGTTAAGTTGCTTCAATCTGAGTTCAGTGAGTTGTTGCTGCTAGGGATTTGAGATTGAACTGGAGCGTTCAATTTCAACATAGATCCAAAGTTATTCATTCACTCACTCTCTCACTCTCGCTCTGTTGTTGCTGTGACGAGTTTTTGATTTGAAAAAATGGATGTAAGGAAAAGGGTGTTCAAAGAATGTATAAAAGTTGACGTAATCGCGGTTTGGAGATTTGAAATGCCGGGGCGTTTGGGTCATTCCACGGGGGTCCTTAATTACACCAAGGATTTAAAATTTCAACGGCTAGATGCTCTGATGGTATCTACTTAGCTAAGTTGAGTCCATTACTATCGACCCACTTATGGTGATTGCATTTGAATCTTGCAGCTCTTATTTTATTTGTATGGACAATAATAACCTTTTATTAGGAACTCCCAGAATAGTATCATATTATCAAATAGCTATTTTGAAAAGTAATTTTTACCAAACACTTATTATTATTCCGAAAATAATTATTTTAGACAGTAATTTTACCTTTAAGAGTGATTATTCTTAAATAGTTTGAAATACTTATTTTTATTCCAACATAGCTATTCCAAAAAATAAAGATTACCTTCTAGAATAGGGTGATACCCCTTGTTCTCTTTTCTTCTTGTTCATCTTTTATGTCATGAGAAATATCCATCTCTAGCTTCTCAGATTTGTTACTCCCTTCAACCACATCTTCACCGTTCTTCTACAAGAGTTTCCAAGGAGTCTTGGATGGTGGGTCTATTGTGGGAAGCTTTGCATAGGTCATGCTTCCACCTACATCGAACATGGTTGTTACTAGATCTATTAGTGTTGCAACACTACTCTACACTTGCATTGGAGGTGGTGAAGGGAGTTGCAAGATAACCCATTTAAGTATATTTTTGTCCATACAAATAAAATAGGAGGTGCAAGATTCAAATGTCATGGTTATTCAATGTTGGGTCCATTACTATTGTTGTTTTCAACATTTTGTTGCATGGACATGGCTCACACAAGTTTGATTAAATATAATGAAATAAATCACTATTATGATCTGTAAAGTGTAACCTGCTAGTTCTTGAAGATAAAAAATATCAATAATTTTTTTAAAAATTTCTAGTTAATCTATTTTAGTCTTTAAATTCAATTACTTGGGATTATTTTGGTCTCTAAACATATATTAATATTATTATTTAGTCACACATTTTTTAAAGCATTGCACTAATGTGATTGACAAATTACTCTTTCAAAGACTTATTTATAATTTTCTTAATATAAAGACTGTGACAAAAACATAAACATTCAAGAATGAAAATGATGAATTTTTTTAGATATGTTTGAAAAATTACCGAGACATTCAACCTAATATATCCAACAACAGAAGAGAACTTAAGCAAAGACAAGGAGAATCCCAAACCAGAAAAGGTTGGGACTAGCATACTCCAACATTCGCTAATAAATGAGCACCTTTATTAGTTTATCTACTAACACATTACCAAGAGAAAGACCACCGACGATTTCTATGCTCTAAAATCATGCTAACCAGCTATGCATGATTATGTAAAGGAGGACAAATCCTAGATTAGAAGATATCATGGATGCAAGAGTTATCCATTTCGCAACTACTATGTTGAAGCAATTTACTTAAGGGTTGGGGCCCTGTGGAAAGAGGAAAATGAGGAACCAGACACTATCTCGCATAACACTGTGGGTGCATTTGATTTGTTAAAAAGACATGAAAGACAAAACAACACTAGATAAATAGTTAAGTCGCATGACAACTTTTTGTATTGGTGGTCGATACACAATACAACTAATTTTGTGTTGTATCTTATTTGATGTGTTTATATATTGAACAAAATAATATAAATTTTATTATAAAATCTAAGGTGCATTAGTAGCACTTTGATGATGCAACAAAGGGGAGGCACCTTCACAGAGGAGGCGCGACCCCTGACGCCACTGGGTCATGACGATGGTGGCGGCGGCACGGTGGCATGACGCAGCCTCGCTAGAGTTGGCCAAAAGAAAAAAAAATATAGTAAAAAAGAGGAAGATAACGATGGAAGCATTTGAATAAATGATCAATAAAAAGAAAGAAATGACGAGCAAAAAAGGAATAGCAACACTCCATATGGGCCTTGCTGGCAGGTACGGCGTTTGGAGAGAAAAATTTAGAAAATGAAACACATGAAAAAAGAAAAAAAAGGATGAGATAATGAAAAGTCATAAAATAGGAACAATATTATATTTTTACTTTTGTTAGATACTAATATTATATTTTTACTTTTGTTAGATACTGGACAAAGAGTGGTACTGAAATTTAGTAAGTTACAAGTTTTTGGGTATTTGTCCAATTAATCTTTTTCTATTTTGTATTATCCCTTAATCATTTTTTAAATCAAACGTTAAACAAATATTTTTATATTATCTAATCTTTTATTTTTTAACAAATCTTAAATGCCCATTCAAAATGGACAAGAACATGTATCTGAAGTGCACACTATCCGTTTCACATCATCATGGAACAAAATCCATATCCACGACATGTCATAATTTAACTTTCATGTTTAGGTATAACAACATCCTCTAAAAAAAAAGTTAAGAAGTATTATAAGAAAGCTATATATTATGTATTTGCATTTTGAATTTAGATAAAACTTAAAAACTTTATACAAAGTAATTAAATTATAAAAATATATGCACAATAAATTTTAAAATGATTTAAAATACATATATTAAAATAATAAATTTTAAATATATAAAACATGTTCAATATTATTTAAAAAATTTAAACTCAAAATTGAAAAGAGAAATTAATAATGAAATATATCATATTTTACGAGAGAATGCACTAAAACACAAAATGAGATTCAAACTTAGAATTTTATGTGCGTTACCCCAACTCCCTCCGTAGCTCAATCCTAATGGATTAAAGTAGCTAATATTAATTAAGAACAACAAATTTTAACATAAATATATAAATTTTGAAATTATTTAATTTAAAATACAATTAGTTAAAATATAGAGATGTAAAAAGTTAAAAGTAACTATTTTAAGAATATAAAAAAGTTAAAATGTTTTATATAAAAACTAGTATTTTAACATGTGTATTTTATTAAGTAAAAATTTATTTATATATTTAAAATTTTAAAATAAATGAAATTTTTAAATATATAAAATATATTATAATTAAATTTAATTAATAAATATTTTTCTTATAAATTATATTTTAAATCTATAATAAATAACTTTTATTGTGACACAATACAATTCTTAATTATTGACATTTTTATAAAAAAAATATTGAAATTCAAGTTAGAATTAAAATATAGATTAAAAGACATAAGGGATTAAAATAAATCTTAAAAATGCTATCGTCAGAGAAAAATAGTTAAAATAAAATACTCTAGTTAAAAAAAATAGTCTAATTTATAAAATAAATAAATAAGTTTATATATAGAAAAAGATAAATGATCAAGTTACTCCAAGAGTAATTTTTTATTTTATTTTATTTTATTTGAAGTTAATTTTTATTCTCTTTATTCATTCTCTTCAAATTTAATGATTAAAATAAATTACACATTAGAAACATTAAATTCTAAGAAAATGAATGATAAGAATGAAGAGTAACTCTAAATGAGTTGTTCTTGGAATAACTTAATCTTTTCTCTCTTTCTCTTTATCTCACACATATATGGATTGTCAAGATGGTCTAATTTTGGTTGAGTAGGATACGTGAGTTGTTGTAAACATGGTTGTTAAACTCGCGATTCTACATAAAATCATCGAGGTTCCGCAAACTCGACTCGTAGAATCGAATCGTAAACTCGTAAGAGTTTACTCAAAAGACAGCAATAGAACCCACTACCTAAAAGGCAGCAACAAAACCCACTATCCACCCTTGATGAAGCCAAAATTTCAATTAACAGATAATTTGTCCATGTTTGGGGGACCACCTTAGCGTTGTCAGAATTCAACACTAAACATCATTTCAAACTTTCAATTAACAGAGATGAATTAACAAATAAGCTTTGAGAAAGAAAACACCTTAGCGTCATGGAGCAAAGCTTGGAGCTAGGTCAGGAAATGAGGGATTTCGACGAGTGAGGGATTTCAAGTTTGAAACAATGACAAAGACCACCATGACGTGATTAGCTCAGCAGTCCAGCACGACAGCGATGACGACAACCACCACGACGCGAGTAGCTCAGCGAGAGTCATTTTGGGAGTAGCTTGAACAAGGTAGAGTGAGTGAGTAGAGAGAGTCGCGAGAGTCATTTTCGGGGGTTGTTGTATGACGCCGTTTCGAGTTTTCATAAACTCATGGACTCGGAGCATACTCGCGAGCCTACCCAAACTTGTCCGAGTCTACGCAAAATCGGATGAGTCTACTCCGGTTTCGATTTTATTTCCGATTTAACTCGTCAACCCTCAGTAGAATCGTAAAATCATTTAAATCGAGAGTTTAACAACCATGGTTGTAAACCCCTGATATTATATTTGATTCTCACCGATGAAAATATATATATGGACTTAAAAAATATTTTAATAAATTTCTAAAATAAAAGTACAATAAATGCATATTTTTAAGGGTAAATTACTCAAACCACCTTTACACAAATTTTGCTCAGTTTTCAAAACATACAAAACCCCTCGAATTGTTCATTATGGGGAATTTAGTAGGGGAGAAATTTTTGGTTTCTCAAGATTCATAGATTGGAAAACATATTTTCCCATGTTTGGTATCAACTAAAAAAGAATAACATTAATGGGAAAAAATGTTTTTCGGGAATGTTTTTTAATCACCCATGGAGAAAGTGAAAATCTTAGGGGGTATTTGGTTTGATTGTTTTCAGTTTTTATTTTCACTGAAAATAGAAAATGGTGATGAAAATGTGTTTGGTTGTATTTTTGAAAATATTTTCAATAAAAATATTTTCTCAAACGAACCAAAAAATAGAAACAATAAAATCTCGTTTTCAGTTGAAAACAGAAACCTCGTTTTGGGTAAAGTGAAAACGCGGTGGCAAGGAATGTAATTTTAAGCAAATCTAAAAATACATTTTCTTTTGAAAACGCATTTTCAGTGTTTTTATTTCCTGAAAGCAGAAAATAAGAAGTCAAACCAAACATGTTTTCAGAATTCTAATCTTTTGAAAATGAAAACAGTTTTCAGAAAATGAAAAATGCAAACAAAACACACCCTTACTTTCCCATATGTAATGCACTAATTCGTGAACAAACCAGAATTAAACCATATGCATCTTAAATTTTATCAAAAATATTATGTAACCCTTTGATTTCTAAGCAGTGGTCAACCAAACATATTTTATTTATTCTCAGGAAACATGATTTTTTCTAGCTCGACATAACATTATTTTGAGCTCAAACTCTACTTAGTTCAAGCTCATGAATAATTTGATTCAACTCATTAGCTCGAATCACATGAATCAAAAATTAATTTTTTAAAATCCTATACATTTCAAATTTTCGATTTATTAGTAGATTTTAGATAAAATGATTGTTTTTTTTTAAAGATAAAACTAAACTTACTCTATTAGTTTTATAAGGTCACAAGGTATGACAAAAAAATATAATTACAACCAAAGTTAACATAAATAAAAATTACACATCCTAAAAATATAAAATAATAGAAAACTTAATCAATCATATATATATATATATATATATATATATATATATATATATATATATATATAAATGCAAACAAAACACACCCTTACTTTCCCATATGTAATGCACTATACGCATCTTAAATTTTATTTATTTATTTAACGAGTTTAATTTTTATCTCAAATCCAAAGAATTGAATTTTAAACTACTCTTTAAGTTAAGTTGATTCATTATCACTCTTATTTTCCTTCATGAAAAAACTTCTCTCATATAAAATATCCTCTCATATAAAATATCCTTTTAAACGTTACACATGGAGTCACCTGCATATCACATGACTTTTAATTAAATTTGTTTACCATCTCCTTCAACCTTGGAACCACTTCCTTCTTCTTCACCAAAATCTGGTTGACTTCAACATTGCTAACTCAACAAATCACGCCACCCTTGACTCACCCCAGATCAACACTTTTTCTCCGAATTCTTTCCTACAACCCATGACATCTCCATAAGCCACAAACTCATGAAAACAATTCATTTTCTCCCTTTGTTAGAACACTCACATGCCTTCCACCCTTATGCCCTTAAACCCAAACTTTTTTTCTCTCATTAGGTCAACAAACCCACACGACACCCTCACCATCCCTCATGGCCATACATCAACCAACACCAACAAGCATCATTTTTGCTTTCTCCTCCAAGAAAACACCACTACTAACAGTATAATAGAACTCAAAACAAGCATTATTCATCCCATCACTCCACCAATGAGTAGATATTAAAAATCCACATCCAGATGAAAAACACGCTAACAAACTAAAAGCCAAACTGAAAAAGGGGCTAAATTAGTTGCAGCAGAAGAGAGGAAAAGGCTAATGGTGTGTTTGGTTAGATGAAAGAAAAAAAAAATTAATCTGGAGAATAATTTCTCTTTTCACTCTCTCCAAATAAAAGAAAATTTTTGTTAATTGTATTGTTTTTCTTTCCACTTTCTTTCCCATCAAATTGTTGGAAAGGATCAAGATTCTTGGTGGTTCTTGGAAAAGGATTAAGCAAGAGAGAAAAGAGAGTGAATAACAAAGAATAACAGCTTTTGAATGAGAATTTTATTAGTGCCTGAAAAATGATTACTCACACTATTGCAGGGGTTTACATGCTATTTAAACACTAAGTAAGGCTTAACCATAGTTAGTTAACAACCAACTGTTATGGCTAACCTCTAATGCATTTCACAATCTTAACAAAATTGAACAATTACATTTGAATTACACTACTTTTAACACACCACCTTAGTTCAAATATGTCAATTTGTGCATCCCAATTTTTTTCTTCATTTCTTCAAGTCTCTTAGGCTTCAAAGTTTTGGTTAACATGTTTGTACACTGCTCCTCAGTTCTGCAATACTCAAGTGCTAGTTTGTTCTTGTTAACTTGGTCACGAAGAAAATGATATTTTACCTCTATATGCTTACCGCGTCCATGAGTTATTGGATGCTTAGCAAGGTCTATGGCTGATTTGTTATCAATCCTGAGCTTCATTACATTACTACACTTGATGTTAAGCTCTTCCAGTAACATTCCTAGCCAGAGGGCTTGGCTTGCACCAAAAGCAGCTGAGATATACTCAGCTTCACAACTAGATAATGCCACCACATCTTATTTCTTTGAACACCATGATATAGAAGCATTTCCAAGCATGAACATGTACTTGGATGTGCTCTTTCTATCACCAACATCTCGACTCCAATCTGCATCTGTGTAGCCAACAATTTATATCTCAAAATTTTATTTTGCTGCAAGAAACAAAATTCCATATTCTAGTGTGCCCTTCACATATCTAAGAATTCTCTTAGCTGCAAGTAGATGATCCTTGCAAGGTTTCTTCATGAATCTACTAACCAAGCCAACTTCATAGGTAATATCTGACCTAGAATTACACAGATATCTTAATGAGCCAATGAGTTGCCTATATAGTGTTGAATCAACCAAATTTGTGTCTTCACCAGTAGACAGCTTTATTCCTAGGAAATAAGTTATTATGCCTATATCAGAAATTTCAAACTCATCCATCATTTCCTTCTTAAACATGTCAATCTCCTGTTTGCTATCTCCAGTGACAAGATGATCATCCACATACAAGCATAGCATCACTACACCAGTTACTCCACAATCTTTCAAGTACACTCCATGTTCAGTGGTGCATTTCAAAAACTTTTGCTTCTACAGAAATCCATCAATCCTCTTATTCCAGGCTCGTGGAGCTTGCTTTAAGCCATATAGGGCCTTGTTCAGCTTCATTACCTTATCTTCCATGTCTATCTTCTCATAGTCAGGTGGCTGCCTTGTGTATACTTCTTCTTCTAATGGACCATTAAGGAAAGCAGACTTCACATCTAGCTGACTTACTGTCCATTTCCTCATGCTAGCAATTGCAACTATGAGTCTCACAGTTTCAATTCTAGCTACAGGGGCATATACTTCATTGAAATCAAGACCAAGCTTTTGCAAGAAACCTTTTGCAACTAGCTTTGCCTTATACTTGGCAATTTCACCAGATGGCTTGACTTTGGTTTTGAAAACCCACTTCACTTCTATGGCTTTCTTATTACTTGGTAAATTCACCATTTCCCAAGTGTTGTTTTTCTGAATTGATCTCAATTCCTCTTCCATGGCCTTTCTCCAATGTGGAATGGCTAGTGCCTCTTCAAGTGAAACTGGTTCTACTTCTGCTAACAGCACTAAGTTCATCAGCTCACCATTAACATTGATAGCAGCATCAGGGAAGACATCATAGTCTTGAAACCTCACTGGTGGAGTTATCTATCTTAGTGACCTTCTCAAAGGTACAACCCCAATCACATCTGGCCCATCATTCACATTTTGCTCATCATTCACATATTGCTCATTGTCAATCTGAACTTCATCCTGTATTTCTTCTCCTTCCAGTTCCACTTCTACTGTTTCATTGGTTTGTCTTTCCATACCAATGTTCCAGTCCCATTCCTTTGTCTCATCCACAATCACATCATTACTTATCACAATTTTCTTGCTCAAGGGATCAAATAGTTTATAGGCCCCAGTACTGTGATATCCTACCAAAATCAAGGTTTGAGCCATTGCGTCCAGTTTTCTTCTATTTTGCTCAGGCACATGTCTGTAACAGAGTGAGCCAAATACCTTGAAGTGTTTCACACTAGGCTTGAGTCCACTCCAAGCTTCTTTTGGTGTCAAACTGTCAAGCCTCTTTGTAGGACATCTATTCAAGATGTGAGTAGTTGTGAATACTGCCTCTGCCCAGAAATCATGTGGAAGATGCTTCTCTCTCAGCATGCATCTCACCATATTCAACACTATTCTATTCCTTCTCTTAGTAGTTCCATTGTGTTAAGGAATGTATGGAGCCATTACCTCATGAATTATTCCTTCTTCCTTGCAGAAATTCTCAAATTCAAGTGAAGTGTACTCTCCTCCACCATCAGTTCTAAGCATCTTAATTGAACTACCAGATTACTTTTCAACTAGTAACTTGAATGATTTAAATGTTACAAATACTTTACCCTTTCTTTGTAATAGATAAACCCACATTTTATTTGTAAAGTCATTTATAAACGAGACAAAATACAAGTTACCTCCATGAGATTTGATTTCAAATGGGTCACACACATCAGAGTGAATCACTGCAAGTTTCTCTTTGGCCCTGGTTGGAATTGCTGCATTGTAAGCCTTCCTTGGTTGTTTTCCTTCACAGCATCTACCACACACTTGCCTTGGTACTTCAATTGAAGGTAGTCCCACAACCATGTTCTTCTTCTGCAACTTGTTCAGGTTGTTGAAGTTCAAATGTCCAAGTCTTCTATGCCACTTCCACACACTGTCATTGCTTTGAGCAGTCAAGCACTTCTGCTTAATGGTGCTCACACCCACCTTGAATGTTCTATTCTTAGACACAACAACTTTCAAGACATATTTCCCATTAGAATCAACTACTTCCATGTGTTCACCTTCCATATGCATTGAGAATCCTTTCTCTAGCAATTGTCTCAAGCTTAGCAAATTGCTTTCCATGTTAGGAACATATTGGACATCACTAATAGTCACCTTGCTCCCATCTACTCTTCTTATGGCCACCTTGCCAATTCCTTTAGCCATTACTGACTTGCCATCACCAAATTTGATGTTTCTTTTCACTGTTTCATCAATTTCACATAACCAATCTTTATGTCCTGTCATATGGTTTGAACAACCAGTGTCCAAATACCACCATTCCTCCTCAATGCTTGTTTCACCGTTAACAGTGGCCATTAACATCACTGCTTCTTCATCATTAGAGTCACAAGCGAGTTTTGCTTCTTCACCCCTCTTCCTAGGCACTTTAGGATTACTGCACTCATCTGCATAATGGCCATACTTTTGATAGTTATAGCACTGAATGTGCTCCTTTGACTTCTTCTTTCCCTTTCCATTGTTTTCTCCTTCTTTCTTTTGATTCTCACTTTTAGAACCACTACTTTCTTGTTTGTTATACTTCCACTTGTCTTTCCCTTTCTTATTCTTCCAAGAATCACCACCACCTTTCTTCTGATTTTTAGCAAATAAGGCTTGCTCGAAAGCCTTCTCCTCTTTCTTGATACCTTCTCTATTCTTCATCTTTAACTCATGTGCTTCCAAAGAACCCAGTAATTGCTCCAATTTCAATGTTTCTAGATCCTTTGATTGTTCAATTGCAGAGACAATATGATCAAAGTTTGGAGTTAAGCCAATGAGTACCTTTTCAACCTTCATCGAATCTGTCACCACCTCACCACAGCTCTTCATCTGGTTAGCAAGAATCACCAACCTGTTTACGAATTCTGCCACTGTTTCATTTGATTCCATCTGAAGCAAACTCAATTGATGCCGGAGTGCCATCAATCTCACCTTCTTGGTTTGCTTGTCACTTGCGTAAGTTGTAGCCAACACATCCCATGCTTCTTTGGTTGTCTCATAGTCAATGATTTTCTCTAGGACATTTGAATCCACACATTGATGAATTAGAAAGATCGCTTTATCATATTTCTTCATCTGTTCACGGTGGGTTGCTCTGTGTGCCTCTGTGGGATTCATCTCTAATGGTGTGATGTCGGTGCTTATGATATCAAGCACGCCTTGATATCTGAACACCACCTTCATCTGCGTTGTCCACCTCTCATAGTTGGTTCCATCAAAGATTGGTAGTTTCGCTGGGATTTGGTCTTTGTTCTTCAACATCACCATTGTTAGTTTCGTTGGGTTTCGCTGTCGTGGATCGTGTAGCTCTGGTGCCAATTGTTGGAAAGGATCAAGATTCTTGGTGGTTCTTGGAAAAGGATTAAGCAAGAGAGAAAAGAGAGTGAATAACAGAGAATAACAGCTTTTGAATGAGAATTTTATTAGTGCCTAAAAAATGATTACTCACACTATTGTAGGGATTTACATGCTATTTATACACTAAGTAAGGCTTAACCATAGTTAGTTAACAACCAACTGTTATGACTAACCTCTAATGCATTTCACAATCTTAACAAAATTGAACAATTACATTTGAATTACACTACTTTTATCAATATGTTGGGTTACAAGTGTGAGGTGAAGTCTCACATCGGGTAGAAGTGGAAAGGTTGAGCATCATAAGTGAGGAGAAGACCCATAAACCTGAGTCTTAAGGTTTTGGGTTAGGGTGTGATACCAGATTTTCTTATGTGGTGGCTCGTGGTCCACAGGTGTACCCTTCGAATCTCCCTTCTCCCCAACAATTGAATGGCTAACCGGCAGGGTATAAATCAAACAGATTGAAATTTTTAAAGCATACATGTCAATGTCAAGTGTGAGGTGAAGTCTCACATCCTTATTTTAAGCAAATCTAAAAATTCATTTTCTTCCTTTCCTTCACATGCTTCCCTAAAAACAGAATATAAAAAAAACAAGAAATCAAATAAATATATTTTCAAAATTTTAATATTTTAAAAATAAAAACAAAAAAATAAAAATATAAACCAAACTGATTGAAATTTTTAAAGCGTACTGTCACTGTCAATTGTCATTGTTGAGGAGCAAAATCATCATCATGAAGTGGCTATGTTATTCGTATTCTGAAAGTGAAATTAAAATCTTCATGATAAATATCGAGACGCAATATTAATGACATCTGTCATCATATCTTAATAAACTACGCAGCAACGATGGACATCCCTTCAAAAAAAAAAAACATTGCGGCCTTTTACCGAAGATTTTTACTAATTCTATTAATTTTCTTTTTCTGTTTTTAAGTTATCTTCTATCAATTTATTTTTACTTTTATTTTGACACTTCCACACTTAGCATCTTATATTAATTCTCTTAAAAATACCAAGTACGAAAGTACCAAAATAGACATAAAACTAAATTGATTTAATATTCATTTGCAGTGATTGTAAGTTTTTTTATATTTTATTTTAAAATAAGGTATGATTGATTGGATTGAAGATGAAATTATTTTAACTCAATTTTAAAACCAAAAAATACATTCCTTTCTTTTAGAAGAAAAAAAAGTACATTCCGGTGATATTTGACTAGTGGAAAGAGACATTTCGTACCTCTTTACTTATTTTAACTAAAAACAAATTAGAATTAAAAAAAATAATATGAGAGTAATGGATAGTTATTTGAAGAGAAGAAATAAAAATTTAAAAATTAATAAAGAATAAAATGATTTAGTGAAATGTGTATGCTAAATAAGAATATTTCATTTATTATTAGTATAGATATTAGACTTTTATGTTATCAATACCACCTACACTGTCACTTTTATTTCCGTCACATAAGTATATTTTTAAATTAATTTTAATAGATTAGATAAATTTTAAAGTAAATTTATTTTGAAATTAAAAATTAAAAAATAAAAACATTTTTTTACAGAAAAAACTAATTTTTAAAAACTAAAAACATTATAGTTTATTGTGGGATTAAGTTGTATATTTACCGTAATTATTTTTATTTATTTGTAATACTATGTTTATGTTTAGTAAGTCATTTGAGTTAAATTTTATCTTTTTATTAGCTAAAAAATTAGATTGATTGTTGGATAAATAAATTTCTTTAGTTGTTTATAACATTTTTGAAATGGGGTGTTTCTGAAAATGTTAGTTTCTAGATTTTAGTTTATTTATTTTTATTTCCTTTTTTTTATAATTATTATATTCCCCTTTGAATCTTATACAGGTAAGGTTTTATTATATTTTTTTTGTTCTCTTCTTCCACTCATAAGGTAGAATTTTACTAATATTTTTAACCATCACACTAGTTAATTTAATGAAAAAATGGTGATGTCTACTTAAAAGTATGTTATTTTTATTTTATTTTAAATTTGATTGAAACTATTTTACAATATAGTATAAGATGAATAGTAAAGAACACATATTTTATAAATATAATAATTAAAAGTAAATAATATAATTAAAATATTTATCTATAAGTAAAAATTGCATAGAGTTTAAAATTAATTAAAAAACTAAAATTACAACACCTCAAAATATATTTTTATTCATAAAATAAAATTAAAATTTATATAAAAAATATTATATATATATATATATATATATATATATATATCCATTTTTGTCATTATGATTTAACAAGCTAGGTTAACAACTTATTATTTATCAAATACTTATTATTTAATAAATTAGCTTTATAACTTGCAACCATAATATTAGTATGAAGTACTTATCGTCGGAAGCTGCAACTAATCTTCGTTGAGAATCGTGAACACACGCAACGTGAATATTTTCCTCATAACATGATTTATTTCATACTCAATATCAGAATTCGAGCCATCAACCACTTGATCAAGGGACACAAATTGTTATCACCTGTCCTAATATTTTTTGGCTAATTTTGTCAAACATAGTTTTATGTTTTTTTTCTCATGTTATGTTCTTTGGTAAGAAATTTTCCTCTTAAAAGAGTATATAAGACGAATAAAACAAGGTATTTCAAATGGAGGGAATAGTGAGAGGGGGGAGCATGTGTCGATTAGATATGGTCACTATTTAGAAACACTTGACCCTTGGTAGATGTAATGGACATTTTGAGCTTACTAAATGATAACATGATAGGTGATGGGTCTTGAGTACTACCCCACCACCATGAATGAATCTTTCAACCCCACCATGAATGAATGGATCTTCAACCCTGATCATCCTCATGAGTTCCTCTATTTAACTTTTTTATCGTGTGCCAATATTAAAAAAATGAAAGAATAGGTAAAGATAGAGATAATGATAATAGGTTTATATTTAAAATTTCAAAGGAGAACTAACCTTTAGATCCGACCCTCAAAAAAAGAAGAAAAAAAAGTATATACTCTTGTATTAGTTAAATATTAAATAATAATAGTATGATAGTAAATTTAACTATGTAATCAACTTTCCGCAAGAAAACCACAAATTTGATATCAACCATGGAAGAGAGATGCAAGCTTGGGAGACTTGCAGAGAAAGCAAAAAAGAAAAGAAGAAGAATAAACTTGATATGTTGTTGAAATGTAAAATTGGTTAGTTATATTTTGTTATTGTAATTATATATACACAAGTTAGTTGAAATAACTAACTTTCAACTAACTAACTAGAATTCTAACCATTAACCATGATCAAGCTAAACTAAGCATCTATCTATGCTAAGATCCCCCCTTAAGCTAGGAATGAATATTGAACATTCCTAGCTTGGAGTATAGGAACTAAAAAGCACCACGCATGAGTGCTTTGGTGTATATATCTGCAAGCTAATTGGAAAAAGATATTGGAAGCAATTTGACAAGCCCTACAAGGATCTTTTCTCGAGCGATATGGCAATCAATTTTGATATGCTTGGTCCTTTCATGAAACACAGGATTTGCAACAATATGTAAAGTTGACTTGTTGTCACAATATAGAACAACATGTTGATGGAAAGCAACTTTGCATTCTTCTAACAAAAAGCTTACAATTGGCACTAGCTAGAGCTCTGTACCAAGCTTTTGAGGAGCTTCTAGAAACAATAGTTTGCTTCTTAGATTTTCATGAAATTAAAGAAGAACCAAGATAAACAACAAATCATGTAATAGATCTTTTAGTGTCAATGTAGTCAGCCCAGTTTGAATCACTAAAGCCTTTCAATTGGATAGAACTATTTGTCGGAAAGAAAATGCCTGCACCTAGAGACCCTTTGATGTATCTTAGAATTTGGGAAGCAGCTTGTTGATGAGCTAAAGTTGGCTAAGCCACAAATTGACTTAAGTGTTGAACAACAAATGTGATATCAAGCCTTGTGTTTGTTAAGTAGATTAATATACCTATCAATCTCCTGTAAGAAGAGGCATCTTCAGCTGAGAGAGGAAAACCATAATGTTGATACAACCCAGTAGTGTAATCAAATGAAGTGGATACTGGTTTAGAACCCAACATGCCAGTATTAGTAAGAACATCTAATGCATACTTTCTCTGGCAAAGATTGATACCGGTAGATGTACGAGCCACTTCAAAGCCTAGAAAGAACCTTAGATCACCTAAACCCTTAATTTTGAAAGAATTATCCAATAGGTGTGTATGTTTTGAATCTTAGTAAGATTATTTCCAGATAAGACTATATCATCCACATAAACCAGCAAAGCAGTGATAGAATTGTGTTGATGTTTGAGAAATAAAGAATAGTTAGAAGCACATTGTTTGTAACCATGAAATATCATAAAAGAGAATAACCTGGCATACCATTGCATACTAGCCTGTTTCAACCTATACAAAGACCTTTAAAGTCTGCACACCAAACCTGGATTTTTTGGATTCATACCTAGAGGAATCACCATGTAAACTTCTTCATTTAAATCTCCATGTAAGAAAACATTATTTACATCAAGTTGCTTTAAGTTCCATTTGTTAATAGCAGCTAGAGCAAGTAACAATTTGATTGTAGTCAGTTTAGCCACTGGAGAAAAAGTATCTAGATAATCCTAGCCCTTCACTTGAGTGTATCCCTTGGCAACTAATCTTGCCTTGTATCTTTCTATTGAACCATCTTATTTATGTTTGATTTTGTAGACCCACTTACAACCAATGGCAGTCTACTGTGGAGGAAGATCAGTTAGAGTCCATGTATGATTAGCTTCTAATGCCTGAATCTCAACATTTATGGCTTGAATCCAATTAGGATCTTTAGATGCCTTAGTGTATGACTTAGGTTCAATTTGTTGTGTGATAAAATTGCACTATGATAAGATGGAGATAATCTGCTATAAGAAAGTACAAAGCTTAAAGGATAAAGACTACCTGTAGAGTGACTGCAATAGTTTATGGTAAATAGCTAACATGAAAATCTTTATATTTTCCTGGTCTTTGAATCTGTCTTTCTAATCTTCTAAGAGTCTGTGGTATTTTTGTGGGTGTAGAAGCAACAAAAGAAGAATTGGGTGGAATATATGGTAATATGGAAGAATTGGAGACAGGAAATACAATGTCAGCATGAAAAGAAGAGGTTGGTATGGGCAAAACAGTAATGGGATCATGAGAATCCTGAGCAGTGAAAGGAAAATAATCTTCATAAAAGATAACATTCCTGGATACATTGATGGACATTGTTTTGAGATCAAGAGTGACATAACCTTTTTTGTGTGACTTGAAGCCTAAAAAAATAGAGGTAGCAGCTCTAGGGTCAAGTTTCTTCCTGTTTGTAGAGAGTGTGCTAGGGAAACAAAGACAACGAAAGACTCTTAGAGTGGTAATGTCATAGGAATGTCCATAGAGTTTCTCATAAGGAACTTTGTTATCAAGAAAGGGAGTAGGCATACAATTTATAAGAGTAGCAGAATGAATAAGAGCATAGGACCAAAAGACAAGAGGCAAATTAGATTGAAAAAGTAAAAATCTAATGGCATTAAGTAAATGTTGATGTTTTCGTTCAACAATCTCATTCTTTTGGGAGTTTCAACACAAGAAGTTTGATGTAGGATACCAGATTCATCATAAAATTGTTTCGTGATGAACTCCGAACCATTATCTAAGCGAATCATTTTTAATCATTTTTAATTTTGTATCAAATTGCCTTTCAACAAATGCAACAAAAGAATTTAAATGAGATTGAGTTTCGGCTTTAGATTTCATAAGAAATATGCAGACAAATATTGAGTGATCATCCACTATGGTAAGAAAATATTTATGATCATTTAAAGAAGTAATATGACATGGACTCCAAATATCAACATGTATAAGAGAAAAGGGGGAAGAAGAATGTGAATCACTACTAGGAAAAAGGAATTTTTCTTTTGTTTTGCATGATGGCAAGTTAGACATACAAATTGTTTATCAACTGAAACTAAAGGATGTGATTGCTTTAACAATTGCAATCTTCCAAATGAGGGGTGTCCTAATTGAAAGTGTCAAAGATCAATAGGTACTTTATTACATGAGAAAGCATGACTATTAGAAGAAACAAAAGTTGTGACAGAAGCAAAATCAAATTTCCTCATGTTGAGCTTATAAAGACCTTCCACCAAGTCAACTTTACCAATCCTCTATAGGGTTTGTACATCTTGAATGAAGTGTTAGCCACAAAGGTTAGCTTACATGGCAAGGAAGACAATAAACTTTGATATAGAAATCACATTAAACTGAAAACTTGGTATGTATAATACATCCTCAAGGTATAAGGAATGAGAAAATCTAACAGTGCATGCATATGTTGTAGTAACTATATGACCAGTGGGAAGTTTAACAATAATGTGACTTGTTTGTCTACATGAAGAATACAAGTGAGAATTGGATATAACATGCTCTATGGCACCTGAATTCAATATCCATTCACTCTCATTTGCCTTGCTCATACTATAACTTATTGATGACATTACTTGTAAGTGCATGACCAGAACCAGTCATCGTGCCAATCTGATTCACATGTAAACTATTGTGAGTTGAAGATCCTTGTTGTTGCAGCAATGTCATTAAGGCTTTGTATTGTTGAGTAGTCACTTTAACATCTGAACCTTGTGCCTCTTGATTCTGTTCTACATTTGAATTTGCATTTTCCTCATTTATAGCATTTTCATTATTGATTGATGGACCTTGGGGCTTATGATATTTACGACCATGAGGGTATCCATGCTTTCTATAACATTCATCAACAGTGTGGTTAATAAAACCACAACGAGTACAAATCTTATTGTCTCTTCTAGTTGAATTTCCTCGACCAAAACCATTTGAACCACTTCTTCCTACTCTAGAAAATGAATTATGAGGAAAGCCATTTTTCTGTAACATCTATCAACAATATGCCAATTCTTACCACAATATGTACATGAAAAAGGTGAGTTTGGTGAGCTAGTGTTTGTTGCATTAATCAAACTAGTGCTTCCTAACGCATCATTGTTGTTAATTTGCCTTTCTTGTTGTATTGCATATGAGAAAACCTTAGCTATGCTAGGTAGTGGATCCATCATCAAGACATTAGATCTAATAGTACTAAATTGATTATTCAATCCTCTAAGGAATCACATCATATGATCTTGTTTCTTTCTCTCTAAAACACTACTAAGTGCATCACATGAACATTTTGGATTACAAACATAGATAGGATCAGGTCTATAACTCCCTAACTCGTCCAAAATCACACACAATCTTGTAAAATACTCGGCTATAGACTTGTCACCTTGTTTAATTTACGTCATGTCTTGCCGTAATTCTGAAATTCTCAAAAGGTCTCTTTGTGAATATTGTGATTTTAAGTCTTTCCAAATATCTTGTGGATCATCCATCCATAGTATGCTTTGTCTAATTGAAAGAGAGACTGAATGAACCAACCGCGAAACCACCATATAGTTGCACCTCTTCCAAGCTGTATGAAGTGCATGATCTGATGTAGGTCTTCAAATAAAACCATCGACAAACTCAAATTTGTTCTTCCGCTTAATACAATAAGCATAGATCGAGTTCATGAATTATAGTTAGATGAATCAAGAACCAGAGAAACCAAAGCTATTGCTGGATTTTCTCCTGGATGAAGGTAATAAGGACTGTGTACATTGAGAGATTGACCTTGTTGTTGTTGTTCACTCATGATGTAAAAATGAAAGATATGATAAAGAGAGGAAGAACGTGAGTTGCACAGCAGAGCTCTTCCCTGATACCATCGCAGATTTGGTATCAGCCATGGAAGAAAGATGCAAGCTTGAGAGACTTGCAAAGAAAGCAAAAGAGAAAAGAAGAATAAGCTTGATCTGTTATTGAAGTGTGAAATTGGTTAGTTACATTTTGTTATTGTAACTATATATACACAAGTTACTTGAAATAACTAACTAATTAGAGTTCTATTCATTAACCATGATCAAGTTAAACTACTCATCTATCGATGCTAAGAGAAAAGATCATGTAATCAATGAAATACATCATAATTTTTTTATAGTGGATGTATCCTACCACTATCGAACTATTATTTTTTTAAAGCTAGAAAATAAACTATAAAATAATGGAAATCAATTTTACTAGTAACAGATTGAGAAAATTAAGTATGTGTTTCAATTATAGTTAAAAAAGTGAAATTTGATTGAATCTAACTTTCTAAACTTAAGTTTGGTTAGAAGTAGGTTTAATATAATGCAACTTGACTTACATTTGAAACTTTCTATACTCAATAAAAAAAGCAAGAGAGAAATAGTTTTGGAGTACAACTCAGTCTTTGTGAAAGTCGTGTTCAACTCACGCAGAAAAATGATTTGTCAAATAAGTAAATATAGCTTCTTATGAGAGATAGACCTAATTTGGGTGTCCAAACATGAACCAAACATATTTGTTTTACTTCCAAATCAAATACTTAAGTAAAACAATAATAAATATACAAGGAGAGTAAAAAATTTACAAAATTATGGGTTTAAATATAAAACAGATGGAGCAAAATACAAAAATTATATACAATTTGCCACTAAACTTTTGAAAATCAATGGGTGCATTTTTAGACCGTAAACTCTATATAGGTTTGTCACTAAATTTTAGAATGTCATTCAAATCACATACCATTACATATGATAAGATAAATACTAATTAGTGTTTTAAAGATACTATCTAAAGAAGTTTAACAAAAAGAAATTTTTTATTAATATGCCGTAAAAATATTTTTCTTATCATTTTTAAATGGATTCCCATATACACTAGTACAGTAACTTTTAATAAAATATTTTTTGCTTATATTCTGGTGCACCTTAAAAGTAATAATTAAGTACAAAATGCTAACAAATAGAATATTGGTCAGAAAATTAAAATAAGAATTTTTTTTATTAAAATGCACAATATTATTCTGACTTTTTTTACACTACAATTCTTATAATAAATACATGTTCATTTTAATTTCTTCACTAATATCTAAACACTTATTAACAAGACTTTTGATTAAAAGTTCTACACTAGCCATGATTCATTATTACTAATAAATATGATTACTGACAATACATATGATTAGTGTGTGTTTGATTTAAGATATTTTCGGTTACCATGCAACTTCAATATAACTTTACTCTCACACAACTCTTTCAAAAAAATTAAAAAGTAGTCTAAAGTAAACGGCAAACTAACCCACGTTACTTTTTCCCAACACTGTTGGCGTGGGTCCATTATTCCCACGGTATTGTCTATAACTGACCAACAAAACCATCCTCGTCCTATTATATAAGGGCCAAAGCATCCCACAAGTACACGCATACATGAGATAAGCCAATTGTGATAAGCCATTCACTCAGGTGAAAAGAAAAAAAAAACATATAGTAACAAAACCATGGTGATTCACAGACTCGAATTGTGCATAAACATGGTTCAACTCGCCATAGAGTTCGTCGTGAGCGTCGCGGAAACAGTGGTCATAGTTCAGCAGAGAACCGTGGAGCCTCTCGGAATGTTGAATCGCGCAAGTACACCTCTTCCTTTCTATGGCTACCTCCGTTGAATGTTGAAGAGCATCGCTTGATTAATTACTTTCTAGCTTTCTTTTCTTCTATGAAATTCCGCAATTTTTATAGACCCTGTGTTTTCTTTCCTTTTGGGTGCATCAAGCGCTGATTGATGCAAACCCACACGAGTTGCTGTTGTAAGGAAAATTGATGCCCTTGTTTTTTTTTTCTGGGTTTTGGCTGGACTTCTTGTATTCGTTGAATCCAGTTTCGTTTTCTGCTTATAATGGATGATTCAGGTTAAAGATGTGTTTTTTTTTTTCTTTTTTTATCAGTAAAATTCGAAGACAGAGTTTATAATCACTTACACATCTGTTAAACTAATTAAGCTAGACTCCTGATTTTCTTCTACTCATGTATATTCTTTTTCTGGCCCTTAATTACATGTCAAATCTTGAGAGGGTTCCTTTCATCATCATGTTTATACAATTTTTTTATTAGTTGGTTTAGTATAATGAAAATTAAGATGTGTTTTTTTTTTTTTTTCCTGAGTGAATGAAATTTGAAATTTTGCCCAAGAAAAAATCACTTTTTCTTTTCCTGTTATTTTATCACCCTTTTATTTTTTTTATAAATAAAGTCTCAGTCTTTAAAGTTCATTTTAGGTCTAAAAATATGTTGAATTGTGTGTAATTAGCCTTGTAAAGTGTTTTGAGTTTCTTCACAAGAGGGATGTGAACGCTCTGTTTCTCTGTTCTTCAAGCATGGTAGTTTGGTTTCTGGTTTATGTTTCTCTGGTTGGACAATTTCGGATAAATTCTGGGAATGGTTGTTGAAACTTAGAAAACCGGTTTCATGAAAAGCGTAAGAACAAAGGAAAATGGTTGTAGTAGAAACATCTTTTACCGGATCATAAATTATCCTAGTTAATGAATTGTAGTTTCTGTACGTAGAGAAGTTTTAAGGTGATGCCACACATTCAATAACGACTCCATAGGTTAACCTTTTTTCTTTTGGATTTTTGTTAGCAGAGGTTACAAATACAAACTAGTCGAAGTCAATAAGTAAAAATAAATTTAAAGATTTTTTTTTTTTGCCTTTAATAGGTTGAAAGATACTTATCTAAAAGGAATATAATGATTTAAATTTATTTATTAGTATAAAAAAATTTAAGTTTAAACTATTCTTTTTTAATTATTATTTTATTTTTATGTCCTAAACCTTTTCTTAAAATACTTTTTATTAATGTTATTGTTATTATAAGAAATCTATTAAAAAACAAAACTATAAAAATTCAATAAAAATGACTTACGAAATTCCAATATTTGAAAAAAAAAAGTAGTTGATCATAAAAAATGTGTATGTTAATAAAATATTTATCTCTATGTTATTATTGTTTATGTGACGTAGGATGTTCCTTCTCCTTTCTCTATCTAAAACCAGTAAACCTTCATTTTTATGTGACGTAGGATGTTCGTTCTCCTTTCTCTATATCTAAAACCAGTAAACCTTCATTTTTAATTTTTGAAAATTATAAACATAGTTTATTTTAGTTTTAATTTTACAAATTTTAATTCTTAACTGTCTAAAATAACATTTCATTTAATATTTTACATGTAAAACAAAAACAAAACGAAAAATAACTATAATGAATGTTTTTTTATATAAAATGAATACTTAGGTTAAAAAAATTATAAAATTAAAACGATGAACGCTTGCAATCTTAAATAAAAACAGGGGTTTATTCTATCTTTTTTTTTATAAAAAAAATGGGTTTAGTCTATTTTACGAAAAATATAAATTGTTTTTGTCTTCTCTCCTTTGAAATGGGAATATACTTGTGGATGCATCAAATTACAGCAAATATGTTAATCTAGTGACGAAGGGCAAGCCCGTGATAGTTGCCTCCATTTCCATCATAGTACGGAGTCTGTTTTGTCTGTTTATTTCACAGCAAAAATCGCAATGCCTTTCTTTAATAATCTATAGTAAAAACAACAATAAATGAAATATTTTCATGTGGTGTACACTTTTTGTTAAACTATCTTATTCTTTGATTAAGAATACTATCTTATTTTTTAACTAGTCTAAAAAACCATTTATAGTAAAGATATAAATTACAACATTTTTTTCCGTCAAGGTAAAAAGTGTTGATGAGAACATTAAATTATATCAAAAGAATAAATTGTATGCGAAACATATATATTACTTATTGCAGTTGTTATTATCGAAAGAAATTTTAAAAAATTAAAATGATTGAAATCTTATTTTATATCAGTAATATTATAAGATAAATTAAATAAGTTGATTTTGAGGATGAAATGCTGAACTTATTTAATTGTAAAATTCTGAATATTAATTTCAAAGACTCAAAAAATGATATGAAGATTAATAATTTATACAATACTGTGTTACGTTTTCCTCACAGCTTTATCTAAGACTTGAAATTTCTAGCTAGGTACAATGTTGAATTAAATAATATTTATATATTTATATAATACTACTTATTTTGATAAATTAGTTTTTATTTCCAGTTATTTAATAGCCAGATGCTAGTATTTGTGGAATATTGATTGGAAGCTACACATTATTGCGAAAAACATTATCAGACATTCTCTGGGACCAGAGACAGAGACCCTCCAACCAATTCTCAGTAGTAAATCCCTCCTTTCGAAGACCACGATATTCCAAACAGATGAACCAATACATCACACTAACAATTTTTTGTAATTTGTGAGTAATTTACAAATACTCTTTTTAGAAAAGAACAAATAATTTGTGAGTAATTTGCAAATACTCTTTTTAGAAAAGAACAAATAATTTGTGAGTAATTATACCGTTTAAATTTCCCGTTTTTAGGAGCTCTAGCTAATCTGTTGCGTCACTTATTTTTAATTAATTTTGTCATCAAAGTTTCCCAATCTTATATTTATTATTAAGTATATTTTTTTAATCAATACTGTATTTTGCAAAAGATACTAAAAAATATATAATAGAATATTTTTATTATTGAAATTATATCTTTATATTTATTTTATAAATATAAAAACAAAAAGTAATAGTGTTTGATATAACACAAAATTAGAGTGTTGGAATCTCAAATAGAAAATGTTTTTCCGCCCAAAACAGAAACATTTTTGCATTTTTATTTTATGTCAATTTGTCAATAAGAAATTCAATAACATTTTATTATTGTTTATTTAGTCCCTTTTATTTTACTATTATTGTTAATGTTTCTGAATCAGTCAACGTGAAAACCGAAGTAGGATTAGTTGAAAGATTCTATAAAATTAAAATTAAAATATTTGAATATGTTGGAGAACGAGGGGATAAAGAGGAGTATCCAATAATCACAATTGTGATATCAATGGTTGGAAAACAAAGAACATAAATATTTTATAATCATAAGTGAATCTCACATCACAACTTAATTTAAAATATTAAACTTCAGATTTATAAATTTTACCTTTATTTATATGATGTCTTTATTTATATGATATCTCGTGTTCTCATTCCTATTCCTATAACTTCACTACTCTAACATATTACAACTCATATAAAATATTTGTAATTTGTAATTAACATTACGTGTGATTTACATTTCAAGCTAAATTAGTGGAATTTATTAAATGACATTCGTGAGTCATATTTTTCCCATAAATATAATGTATTGTTCCCCATAAATTAGTGGACTGAATAACAATGAGTGAATGCTAAAGGGTTTTTCTCTTCTATTTAAACTTGAGTAGTTTTGATGTAAATTAGGGTTTTTCTTTTCTATTTTGCTGCTGTAAACTCTTATTCTTATTGTTGTCCGTAAAAATTTAAGAGAAGAAATACAAACTTGAAACGACAAGTGAGTTTTATATATTATTAATAGTTTGTGCATCGCGCTCATTTACCTTCTGTGGAGTTTAGTTGAATTGCAGTCAAATATTTTGTTTGTGGCTTATGTGGATCAAGTTGTTTGTTTTTAAATTTTAAATTTTTTTATAGGTTTATAATTGTTTTAATAATAAAAATATAAATTTTGACAAGTATTCATGATTAATAAGAATTAACATGTTAACTTTAATGTATATAAAAATAAAGATAATAAACATATGTGGAATATGTTTGTGTGCATATATAATTCAGTATCAGTAAATTTAATTATAATGATATTTTAAAAATTAGCTCAGAATATCATTACAAATAATAATAATAATTATATTTTATATTAACATATTACATGTCCCTTCCAAAAAAATATTACATTTAATTTATAAAAAGTACACATCATGTCAATCAAGTGACTTATATATACAATGAAGATATCAAATTACACCAATATAACCTTAACAACTATTACACCATTTTTATACCTTGATATAAAATGTGATTTTTATTGATTTAACTATTGACATATTAATAAATTATTTATGTCAAATTTTGTTAAAATTAAATAATAAGGTAATCACATGATCTATATTTTAATATATCTTGAAATGTTTATATTACATTTATTTTAATTTATATGAACGAGATAATAAATGATTTTGAATTAATATAAAATTTTATATATGTGATACTTTGAATAGTTTTAAGAAAATGTTATCGAAATAAAAGTTATAAAATGATGTAAGATTAAAAATATATAGAAATATGAAGATATCAAACAAACCATTAGAGTATTACACTTGCAAGGTTTTAGTGCCAGATAATTATTAAGTTTATAATAGATGTTAATAAAAAATAATTTGAATAATTATTATAAGATAAGATGTATTCCCAAATTAAATAATTTATTTTTATATAATAATTATTATAAGATAAGATGTTATTAAATTTATTTATTTATCTTTTATATATACAAGTAGTTGTTATGGGTAAATTTATAATTTTAAATTTTCGCTGATTTTAAGGCTAAAAGAGAAATTATATAAGTCATTTTGTTATCATATAAAGATCCGTTACCTCACTTATTTATAATAAATTTTGTAATAATTCAATTAATTTATGGTTGAATATAATTACCCGTTAATTTCCTGTTAAAAATAATTAATTTAATTATAGTAATTACCCATTTAATAACTTACCTGTTTTAATTAATTTATAGAAATTATCCGTTTATTAGAAAGTTTGTTATCATTAATATCGTGGACATAAGATTGATTTTAATTTAAAGCTATTCTGTAATTTTTTTTATCAGTATTTCTATATTGTGTGCATTTGAATTGATTTAAATTTTACTTTTTTTGTCAATAATATAAAAAAATAACAAATTATTAATATAATTTTTTAATATATAAAATATATATATATATATATATAATATAATATAAAAACAGCTTGATTTTATGGGATGATGTCATGTAATAATCTCATATTCATTTCCTTCAAAAATATTAAATATTATTATTTAATTTAATTATTAATTAAAATCAATATTATTCTATTATGTAAATATATTCTATTTTATTATTCATTCTATTAGAATTATATTTAATTATTATTTTATTAAATGCAAACATATATATATATATATATATATATATATATATATAAAGACTGTTTAATTCTATGAGATGATGTCATGTGACAATCTCATATTCATTTTCTCCAAAAATATTAAATACTATTTTTTAATTTAATTATTAATTCAAATCAATATTATTTTATTATATAAATATATTTTATTTTATTATTTATTCTGTTAGAATTATATTCAATTATTATTTTATTAAATGCAAACAAATATGTTTTTAGAATTTTTATTCTTAATCAATTATTTTATTTCTCTTTTTACATTTTTTAATAATGATTCTAATATTATTTAATAATGTACAACAAAAAATAATTAATAAGTTTATTTCATTTCTTTTTAATAGTTTTTATCTAATAATATATTTTTTTAGGCCATGTGTATTAAGCTATATCAGTTTTGCAAAATAAATGTAGACTTGTGTTTTGTATCATGTAATTAAAAATTATAAGAATAAAATATTAAATGAAGTATTAAATTTTGAATCATATTTAAATATTAATTGATAAAAATATGTTCAAATGTTAAAGAACATTTAAAGTTTTGATAATAACATTCATCCATTTGGAATAAGTTCTTAGTTCAAATCAATTTTTTCTTTATTTATTCAATTAAAGAATATTTTTAATTAACTTATTTGATTATGTTCAAATTTATTCAGTTAACAATATGTAAAACTTATTAATATAAAATAAAATTTATGGAGACAATTTTTTTTTATGAAGTACGAAATTTTATAAAAATACAAATGTGATGCCTATATATGAAAATATAATATATATCATACACAATTTTGGTGTGATTTTTATAATATTTAATATTTTATTATATATTAATATCATTTAACTATTGTGTGTGTATATATATGTACTAATATATATTTTTATTAATTAAAATATAATAGATAAGTGCATTAAAAATTTATAATACATAAAAAATTTATAAATTATAAAATTAATAGACATGCAAGACACGGGAGATACAAAGTTAGTATATTACTTTTTTATAATAAAAATGCTCCAATGTAAGATTCTTGTTCAGGTCCTTAGGATAAGCTTCATTTATAGTTGACATAAATTAATTTTAAGTAGGTAAATAAATAAAAAGCAATTGTACCTTATTGATGGTTTACCGAGCGACTCATGACTTCCTAGCAACCACAATTACCCCTGTAACCCCCTTTCTGGAGCTATAATGATCACATAAAAAATGCCATTACAAAATACTCATAATAGCTATTAATAGGGACACATAAAAAATGCCATTACAAAATACTCATAATAGCTATTAATAGGGAGTTAAAGACTTGAACTATAGTTACAAGAAAGGAGAGAGGTCTGTGAATAAGAATTTTGAAGACAAGATTAAGAAGAAAGATTATATTTGTCTCACTTGAATGCTTTAGGTTTAGGTGTGTTAAATTCAACCTTCTACACTCACTATGTGTTTGGATGAGTATTTTTAATATTAATCTTAAATTAAATTAAATTTATCAAATTGATTTAAGTTAAAATTAATTTTGAAATGAAGTTAGATGTATTTGAATGTTTGGGTTTTAGTTAAAATTGATTTCAAAAGATAAGTTTGCAGAAAAATTTTGTATGACTTTTTTTTTTATCAAACTTAAAAGTTTTCTTTTATAATTGTTTTAACTTGAAATTAATATTGGCTTAAAATCAATTCTTTAATATAAAACCAATCATAATATCATCCAACTTGAATCCGTACTTAGCTTTTTGGGTTAAGGATGTTTTTATTCTTAAGAAAGAGACTATAATTGATTTTAGTCGTTGACTTTTAAAATCATAAGTTTTTGTCCTTATATTTTTAAAATATTTAAATTTTAGTCTTCAAAACTAATATTTTATAATTATAAGGACTGAAAATGTAGATATTTTAAAAATAAAGAGATGAAATCTTATAGCTTTTAAAGCCAGATACTAAAACTTAAAATAACTCATTTTAATTTTCATGAACTAAAAATATTATAAACCCTTTATATATATATATATATATAAATAAACATTGAAACTTGAGTTTTTTTTATATATATAGAGCAAATTTTGAGTCTTCATTTCTTAAAAAAAAATCCTACTTTTCTTTAGAGGGTTGGGATCGACCCAATAACCTCTCTAATTTGAAAACGAAGAAAAAAAATTAAGTTAATTTGAATCATTCAGTTGAAGTTTTATAATTATAATCTTAATGACATTTGATATTAAATTTAAATAATTCAAATCAACCTGATCCACATCATCACCTCTCTTTCTTCTATGTTTGTTCTTGACAGATCAATGTGGATTAGATAAATGATTAAGAATTCAGAATGAACTTTTACCTTTTCTAGCTACCAGTGTGATTTAAATTTTCCTAGCATCACTTGATGGACAATCATCCTCGGAAGATCCTCTTGAACCTAAAATTTTCCTATGCAGTAATCCTTTAGGTGAGTTGCAGTCTAACATAGTATTGGAAATGCCTTTCTATTCTATCATTTTTTTTTTCAGAGAAAAGAAAAAGAAATTTTTGTTCTTGGCGCGCAAAATGTCTGGCTTTTCCTACAGTGGCCAACTTTGGCTTTTGTTCATCCCCTTTCATTATTGCACAAAAACAACAAATTCTCAAAGCTCTCAAGTTGCATTATAGCTTTTTCCCTTTTTTTCGTTTCCCTCTCATGTGTCATGTCTCATTATCTCATGGATTCTATTCAAAGTTCAAACATTTTTCTCACTCAGCTGGGTATAGAGTGTTATATATAAATTGTTGCTGACGTTATTAATTTATGTTAATAACTTGATGATATATTGGTGGGAAGATTAAAATTTTGAAATAAAAATTAAGAGATTAAACTGCTACAAAAATTATAGAAAATTGAAATTAAACATTAATTATAATAAATCAATGAATAATCACATTGACTTTCCTTAAAATTACATTTTGCTTGATGATTTAGACATTAATTAGTTTTTTTTAAATATTACGCTTTAACATTCTTTTAAAAAAAAGACAATAGTTCTGTAAAAAAAAAAAGAAAATAATTTAATTTTATTACTTTCATATTCGAATCATATGCATAGTAGTATAGTACCTATTTAAGGAAAGTAAGGAACATGTAATGTAAGAGAGTTATGTGTAATTTAAAAAACAAATAGGGTCTAAATGTAATTACAGGTAACCTCAAAGGAAGTCAATATAACTATCCCAAAAATCAAAGATTTAGTTAAGTTGTCAACGGAGCTTAGTCTGATAGAAAGAGTTAGTGCACACCAATTTTTAAAAAAAAAAAAATGAAAAGAGTTAGTATCTTATAAAATAACTAATTGGGTTATCCTTGTGATGCACATTTTTTTTATATAATGCACATTTAATAGCAATTAAATTGAAAACATACGTTTATAATTAATTTATAATTCAATATACTAAAAATTAATTTAATCAGTTATTCATTAATTTAAAAATTATAAAAGTTTGATAATCTTTTAATGTTTTCATTATTAATATTGTTATCTAAATTGGCACACCAATCCTTTCCTTTTCATAGTAAGCTTCTATAATGCCTTTTTCATAATTGAGAAGGACATGCAATGAGAAGAGAAATTAAAAGGAAAAAAAAAAAAAGAGATTGAGAAGAGGGGTTGAAGGGATTTGAGTACATGAACCATAAAATTTGAGGTTTGAAAGAATTCAAAAAATGTAGTTTACATGTGAGATTTAAGGTCATAAACTTTGGTACTAAAAAAATTGTGTGAGATAGAATGACATAAATTATGAGATAAATTTTGAAACTAGTAGAAATTAAATTTTTGTTCATTTGACGCAAGAGAGGACTTGAAAAATGAGGCATTTACTTAGAAGAATCAAATTCCATGAAAAATAATTTTGTTGATGTAGTATATTAATAATGACGGGAATTTTATCGGAAATGTAGATTGAAGAAGTAAAAGCTTTTATATATATATATATATATATATATATATATATATATATATATATTATAGATAGATTATGGATCCTTTAAAAAAATTATTATGGATACAAAGTACAAAGAAAAATAATGATCGTGTAAAATTTAAAATCTTTAATATATATTTTTGCTAGATATTTAAAACCTTCCACTACATACATTTAAACCAACTACAAATTCAGGAATCCACTAAAGAGAAATAATTAACATGCTACTTTTTGGATAATTAAATAAATATAAATATTTTCCTACAAAACAAACATGATATTTTTTTTAAACTCAAGACAAATGTTAAATAAATATTTTTTGTTCTATTAAATTACTTCTTTTCTCTTTTTATTTTGAAGTAATTTTTAACTTACCAAATCCCTAACAATTTATGGAAACACCCAATGAATATCCAATATAAAAAGAAATGACACACATCATCAATTTTGAATGCTTAACAATGACAATAACTTTATTAGGCTGAAAAATTATATAATGAAATATAAAGTTATATCTCAAATATAATAAACTTAAATATTAGCTCTTGATAAGAAGAAATGACAAATGACAAATAATATAATAATGAAAGAGAAAAACCTCATGTTTTTAAAAGCCCCTTGATATTTCATCTTCAATTTACAATTAATGGAAAAGAATTAAGAGTTGCACATTTACAGAGGACCGAACAAAGTTTAAGATTCTAATCATTCACTATCAATAAAAAATATAGAAAAAAAGAGTTGCACGTTTGCTAAGGAGTGTGGTAATTAATTGTTTCCATGTGAGTTTAAAGTTTCAATATGAAGAGGTATTTTCACATTTGGTGTGAGGAGTTCAATGTTATCGTTACCTTTTTTTATTTATTTTATTTTTAGGTTCAATTAATTATCAAAGTTGATAATTAATTTACAATTGTATCTTCAACTTGGGTGAGAAAATAAAAATTATAGAAGAATTTTTATACATAATAATAATAATAATAATAATAGATAAACTATAATTTAAATCTTTGTGA
Source organism: Glycine max (assembly GCF_000004515.6). Taxonomy (NCBI): domain Eukaryota; kingdom Viridiplantae; phylum Streptophyta; class Magnoliopsida; order Fabales; family Fabaceae; genus Glycine; species Glycine max. The sequence goes on along the minus strand of NC_038243.2, from coordinate 38,212,096 downwards.
ATAAAGAATATTGATAGTAAATGATAATGTCTCGATTAAAATTGTCTATATTGAAAGAAAATGCAAAAATAAAAAAATACAGTTAAGTCAATGAGAAAAAAAACTCAAGAGACTTTCATTAATACCATATGCTTTCTATTCTTGACTTTATATGAAATAAAAAAAAACTATCAATCATGGCATGAATCTTGACTCAAAATAATAATTTGGCCTATAATTTCTTATTCGTGGTCAGACTTTTAAAAAATACTTTAAGTAAATAATATGTCTAACCACGAATTTCTTAAATTTATGTTATTTGCAAAAATATCAATCTTAAAATTTTACCACAAGGAAACTTAAAAAAAAAAAAAACACTATGCAGATAACAAAAAGCTCACCAAATCAGTAAATAAAAAAAATTACCAATAAAACTATATATGCAAAGTGGTTCTGCGTTAAATTGTGTGTTTTTCAACATAATTAGTATTTTAGTGTATGCATTGTATAAGATAAAAGTTTGCTTTTTATATAATTAAAATTTATGATAAGAAAAATATTTTCTAATGTATAAATATATTATAATTAAAATATATAATAAATAAATATCTTTAAATGTGTAAATTACCTTAAATTGGGATATTGAATTTTGAATAGTGTTGGAACCAGTTTTGTGCGTGTGCGTGTGAATAAATCAACATGAACTCAATTGAAGAATGAGTCATGTTTGAAGAATTATGTCTCATCCTCTTGGGCGTTTACTCTGGTATCATCTGTTTTTTTTTAAGAAATATTCTTCAATTGAAACCGTCAATGGATTAATTGGAAGAGCAATTGATTAATTCTAACTGGCAATTGATTATTGCAGTAAAACTTTATCCGATTTATAATTTTTTTAATTTATTCTCATTAAAATCATTAAAAAATCGTACGGCTTTAAAGTTTTGACATTTCACAAGACTTAAAAGTCATAAAATCTTATATAACTTCAGACAAAATATGAGTTTTATTACCTTCAAAATCATTATAGGTCATTAACTTCAAATTGGTAATTTCATGTGCACCTAGGAATTCTTTGTTAGAACAATAAAAAGAATATAAAACTGAATATAGTTGCCAAACAACTTACATCTAAGAAATTTTATGGCAATAATAAAAACATAAAATAAAAAAATCAGAAGTCGAATAAATATTTATGACTATGACTATGAAATTATAAACATTTTTACGTCAGAATTAATTCAAAAATTATTTTCCATTTGATAAATTTGAAAAGAATACAACCACCAGGTTCAAAGCCACAATCTCAAAGTCACCTACACATAACCTTACCATTGAACCATGATATGAAATTGTTTGATTTGTGCAAAATATTATGAATATAAATAGTCTAATAATAGATATATTTGTTTATAATATTATAATTTTTATCATGTATATCAGAACATCAAATTCTAAATTAGGTCCTTATTTTGAAGATTGAGTATGAAATTTTAATAGAAAGTGACTCATGCAATTCATTTAGTGATCCACTAATTCGATAATTGATTTAGTAGCTTAACTAGATCAATTACCAGTTTAATTTTAAAACAATGATAATATGCACTATGACTTACGTTAAATCCTAAATGCTGTCATTATAAAAATGAAAAAAAAACTTTACAAGACAATGAATTCTTTTCAAACAATGGACAAGTTCTTTCAAACATGATCAACATAATTCTTTTTGTGTGGACTACAAATATTCTCCTTTAAAGATAATTTTATTTGAATCAATTAAGATTATTATAAACCACAAAATACTTCTTGCAAGTATTTAATAAAATTATATACTCGAGAGTTGAACACAAAATATGATTAAACTAAAATACCTTGACACCAATTAATTGAATTTATACAGTCATAATATGTTCTACAGGAAACTCTTTTTGTTATAAATGATTTTAAATACAAAAGGAGATAAATGTAATCACACATCAATTAGTATTATTAGGCATAAAGGTGTGGACAAGGAATGCTTAATTACTTGGAGTGGGTGGCTATGGTGTGTAGATGATTACAGATTTGAATGGGCTTGGACATCATGACTATGTGATCTGATCCAGAGACATAAATCACGTGTGGGGGGGAAGACACCATCTTCTTCTGAGACGACTCACGGGGCAGGCACCTTTTTCATCATCAACGTTGTTGCCAGCTTTACATCACCAATCCTCATATCAAATACAAAAACAAATGCAAATCAAAGTCACATCACATCACCACCACCTTTACTTTGCCTTTTATTCACAACAAGGTATACGCTAAAAATCAACTCATAGAATATCTTGCTTTTTTTTTTTTAAGTGTTTTATTTCAAAACGGCTTCGTATCTTATTCTTTTTGTAAATTACCAAATGGGTTGTTAAAAGATTAATTTTATAAATTCCACTTAAGGTTTAAATATTTTTTTAATTATTAAAATTTGAGTTTTTTTAGTTTTTTACATTTAAAATTGTTGTTTTATTCATTGAAATTCATAAAATATTATTTTTAATCCTTTTACACGAGTAAAATAAAAAAAAAGAGATTGATAAGTTTTTATTTTATATTTTAAAATGGAATTTTTTGGTAGTGATTAACTGTTTTAATTTTTTTATTGATTTGATTTTGGTAGTTTTTAATCGAAAAAATGGTATTTTACAATATAAGTAGAAAATCAAATTCTGACATAAAAAATTGTCCCAAATTGGGCTGAAGCTGTTTATACAATAATGCATCTTTTGAATAGGCTTCCAACAATAGTTGTTCAAGGGAAAACACCAATTGAAGCATGGATGGGAGTAAATTCCTCTGCCACTTGAAGATTTTTGGATCAATCTGCTATGTTCATGTTGCAGCAGTTAAAAGATCCAAATTGGATGACAAAGCTGAAATGAGAAATTTCTTAGGCTATGCTTCAGGCTCTAAAGGTCATAAAGTGTAAAATTTGAAGTCAAAACAAATTGTGATCAAACCAGGACATTCAATTTGATGAAAATGCATATTGGGATTGGGAAAATGGTGAAGTTCGTAGAAGCATGAAGTCTGAACAACAACAAGATACAAATGATGATGAAATTCAGATTGCTGAATTTGATTCCCCGGTGCTGAAAACAAAGTCTTTGACTGAAATTTATGAAAAATGCAACTTTGTTGTGCATAGGCCTTCTTGTTTTGAAGAAGTCTCAATGCAAAAAGAATGAAATGATGCAATGAAGGAGGAGCTGATTATGATTAACAAAAATGGTACTTGGGAACTTACTCCCAAGGACAAGCATGTGATTGGTGTGAAAGTGGTTTATAGAACAAAGTTATATCCTGATGGTTCCATTATCCTGATGGTTCCATTCAGAAACATAAAGCTAGACTTGTTGTGAAGGGATATTCTCAAATGACTGGAGTTGAATATAGTGATACATTTGTGCATGTTGCTAGGCATGAAACAATTAGATCAATTGTTGCTTTATCAACTCAATGTGGATGGAAAATATTTCATTTGGATGTCAAATTAGCTTTTCTAAATGGAGTTTTGGAGGAAGAAATTTATGTTGAGTAGCCTGCTAGTTTTATCGTTGCAGGTCATGAAGACAATGTTTATAGGCTTCGCAAAGCCTTGTATCCAAGAGCTTGGTACAACAGAATTGATTCACACTTCCTGCAAAATGATTTCAGGAGGAGCCAAAATGAATCTACTCTTTATGTCAAAGAGTGTGACTTTGGAAAGCAAATTATTGTTTCACTTTATGTTGATGATTTGCTTGTTACAGGTGATGATGTTGATGAAATTGACAAATTTAAAAGTAGCATGTTGCAAGTTTTCTAAATGACAGGTCTTGGAATGATGAAGTATTTCTTGGGAATGGAAGTAGATCAACTTGATGATGGAATCTTTCTCTCACAGAGAAAGTATGTTGTTGATTTGCTAAAGAAATTCAAATTGGAGAGTTGTAATCCCGTTACAACTCCACTTGCTGTAAATGAAAAGCTCTCTAAGAATGATGGCGATGCAAAGGTTGATGTAACTCAGTATAGAAGTTTGATTGACAGCCTTCTTTTCTTGACTGCAACTAGACCAGATTTGATGTTTCTGCTATTTTGATTTCAAGGTTCATGGGTGCACCAAGTTTAACACACTTTAGTGTAGGCAAAAGAGTGCAGAGATATTTGAAAGACACGGTTGGTTGATTTTGGCATTTGGTACTACAAAGGAGATGGTAAGTTTGAAGGTTATGTTGATAGTGATTGGGCTAATTCTATTGATGATTCAAAGAGCACAACTGGATTTGTCTTTTCACTTGGCAATGGTGTGTTCACATGGAATTCTAAGAAGCAAGGTGTAGTTGCTCAATCTTCAGCTAAAGCTGAGTATATTGCTGCAACAACTGTCTCAAATCAAGCTATTTGGATTAGAAAGGTATTGACTGACTTGAATCATGTGCAAGAAGAATCTATTGTGGTATGGTACGACAACAAATTAACTATTGTTATTGCTAAAATTCCAATTCAACATGGAAGAACCAAGCATATCAATGCCAAATTTCATGCTGTAAGAGATGCGGAGAAGAATGGAGATGTTCAATTGATGCACTGCAGCTCTGAAGAGCAAATTACAGACATTTTAACTAAGGCACTTCCATGTGCTAAGTTTAATGTGTTGAGGAGCAAGCTTGGAATGTTCAAGAAAAGTTTTAAGGAGGAGTGTTAGACATAACGGGCTATAAAACTTTTCTGATTTATTATTTACTGTTGTAATGATGTTTAATTGTTCAGCTTGCTTGCTTGTGTCAGTAAGCAATGTTCCTATTAGTGGTTTTTAATTTGAGCAAAACTGCACTCTCTGATGTGAGTGGTTGCATGTATTTTAGTAACAACATGTATAGGTATCATGATGGATTGTCACTTTTCATGTATTTGCACTTAAATATGAATGGAAACATACAAAACAGTATGGATGTTCAGCATGAACGGAAATAGCTCTACTCTCTCATCTTCTCCTCTGTTTAGGGTGTTTATGGTTTATGTTTCATTGCTGTCTATGTTCTTTGCTGTCTTATTTTAACAGTTACTTTGGTTTTTTCAATGTGTATTGATTTGCCGGAGTTGTACATCCATTGTTTCAATATCTTCTTTGATCCTCTTCTCACTATAGTAAGGGCTTTCCTAGTTATGTTAAACAAACGATAATCTGTGCTCTCCAGAATTTAAAAATCAAAGAACATTGATAACCAAAAGTATCACCGAAGTATAATAATTTCTATATAGTAAAGTGGACGACATAATCGGTAGAGATAAATGGATTTTTTTGCTTGAATTATTTTGATTAAAAAAATGCTTTGAAAGTGATTGAAATTTGGTTGATAGATAAAAATGCATCCAAATTCTTGCAACCAATACGCATTTTATTGGCTTCAGACTCAGCAGCTCAACAAAAAGCCAGTCAATGAAAGTTCGACAAACTATTTTTAAACGCTTGCTATTGTTTAATAATGTAATAATATCAATTATGATTTGATGTACATCAAACTCATAAACAGAGTGGGGAAAAGCTTGTTCGTTCGTTTCTGCAATGTAGTTTTATTCACGTTAATTTAAACAAATGATGATGGAGAAGGCTAACAACTTTATAATAAACAACTAGTTTAAAATCCCTATAAATCTAACCGAAAGATACTCAAGGGGCTAAAAATGTTAAAACAGAAAATTTAAAGAGCAATGTAATTTCAGGTTTTGCAATGAACATAATTGTTTTTTTGGATAAGCCAACAATGAACATGGTAAATGGTAAATTCAGTTGATACTTCTATACATAATGCACACTGGTAACTTTTAGCTGCAAATTCAATTGCTGTCACATATCAGAAACATTGTATTTGGATCAATCTGCTTTAACACATTATACCCCAATTATACTAGCTAGCTTATATTGATAAATTTCAAGGTTCTTCACATTTTGTTTCTTCAAATTGCTATTTGGAAGGATTTTGCTACATTGGTAGATTTCAAAAGAGATTAGATAAGGGGTGAGGGTTGAGCATCAAATTAGAAAAAAAGGGGTGTCGATTTCGGCAAGCTGAATGAAGCATTGTCACTTAATTGGATTACCTTGCTAGCATGCTTTCACATGTATAGCATACAAAAGGGTTGATTGCGAGATCTATAATGATTTTTATTATTATTCAAATAAAGTGTATTTCAAAACTTACCAAGAGATATTCGTCCAGTGCCTTTCTGTTGATCCTGCAAGCAGGGTGGGTATAAGGCTGACATTTTAGGTAGTTGGCCAAAGAAAAGTAAAAGGAGAGAAGCATGTAAAGGTTCAAACGATGTTAAGAGTTCTTCAATAGTAAATCTTATAATGAAAGACTAATTTATAATTGACAAAAATCTTAAGAAAACGAAAATCAAGGAACAAAAAATGTTAACTGTGAATTTAAAGTCCAATGCAATTTCAATTTTTGAGACAAACATGATAAATGGTAATAATTTAGTTGTTTTATTGGGTGATACTTGCATACATTAAGGCACACTAGGAAGTAAATTTGACTCAGTCATTTATATCAGAAACGTTGTCTTGGATCAACGCTGCTACATATCATGATATCATACCCAATTTATATGCATAAGCTATATGGCGCTGGAATCCTGCTAATATACTACCCTTTAAGCTATCTTGTAATGATGAATTTGAATGTTCTCCTCATTTTGCTTCTTGAAATTGCTGTTCCCTCTGTGGACAAGAAACTTGCCCCAATTGTATGGCCTATATTTTGAAGGGTTTTGCTCATTTATCAGCTCCTCCAAAGGCTTTACTTTGGTGTCGTGTGCAGGGAAGAAGAAGAACGGAATGGAAAGCCTTTCCTTCTCAGAGTTGACCACCACTCTGTGATCCACACTCTCATATGCATCATTGCTCCAAACCTGCACAAGCAACCCCAATCCTCAAGTGAAAGTTTTTCTTCCTTAGAGAAATGCTAGCAACACACTCTCTAACACACTCTATCATTGGTTTAAATTTATGGGAAATTACAAGAAAGTTGTTGTTCTCACATCTTATTTAATGTCTCTCTCATGATTTTATAGTTTTCAATTAATTTAAACCAATGATAGAGTGTGTTACAACTAGTGTGTAAGTGAAATTTAAAATTTTCAGTTTTCAATATGGTATTGCACTGGCACCTGAACAGTATCACCAATGTTGATAATATAAGCATTTGGGGTTGGTTTCACTCTAATCCACTCTTGATCCCGTTTACGTCTCACTTCAAGTCCTCCAACTTCGTCCTGTGCAAGAATGGTCAAGGCACCGGGGTCCTTGTGTCGACCGACGCCAAGAGCAAGGTCAGGGTAAGGGCATGGAGGATAGTGGTTGAGTCGAATAAAGCTAGTTTGATCTTTGATGAAAAATTCCTCAAACCTCTTTGCTTCAAGGCCTAAGCTCAAAGCTATAAGCTCCAACAGCTTAAAGGACAGCTTTTCCATCTCCTGAATATACTCTTGTGTTACAACCCTGCTCGTATTCACATCATCAATAGAATTATAAAAACTGTCCAGCTGTCATGACTGTGGGCTGAACAATTAGTTTTGAACACAATCCACTTTTGTTTTAAAGGTTTTAAATATTAGTTGCAGTCACATTGCGGTTTCTTCGTGTTTGTTGATATCGTGAAAAATCGCGGACAAATGCAGTTGATGCGGTCTCAATTGCAATTGGTCACATTGCAGTCATAGACAGTTAAACCAAACCGTGATTTGGGCCACAACATCAAAGTTTTTTAACTGTATGTGATCACAATGTGACCGCTTCAACCACATTTGTTTGTGATTTTCCGTGATATCATCAAACGCGACAAAATCGTAACACGACCGGTATTTAAAACCTTGCAAAGTACAGATGAATTACCTGAAGAGTGGAGGGTATTGAGGTGATTGATTAGTCCATTGATTGACTCGATCATCATGTTCATCAGAAGTGAGAGGAATGAAAGTGGGGTCTTTGGCTAGAAAATCAAAGACTTCTTTCCAGTCCCTGACGTTCTTGGTGTGTTCTGTGTCATAATAACCCATTGGAGAGCTCTCATTTCTGCTAACCTTTCTCTTCTCCTCCAGAGTCTGAGCAAAGAACAGTTTTGAGGCTTTCTCAATGTTTTGCCTTAGAGTGAGTGGCACTCCATGGTTTGTTACTTGGAAGAAGCCCCACTCCTGGCATGCACGTCCTATCTCCTTCACCAAGCTTTCAATTGCAGAAGGGTCTGAAACTGTGTGGTTGGTTATTGGAGAGAGATCAATTATGGGAATTCCTTCTGCTTGAATGGTGGAGAGATTTGGCCTGTGTTGTGGTTCTTGAATGAAAGCTGGGTCAACCTCTCCCATGGCTGGTGATTGGGTAAGCAATTTGCTGCACGTGTATTTTGGAAAGGTTTTGGGTTGTTCTCTTATTTAAGGAACAAGAGAAAGTTTTGTGTGGTGCAAATACAATTTTGAAGTTGAAGATTCCGTTCACGTACAATAAAGAAATATTTTGATTTATGTGCATTGAACCTGGACTGGTTTCTGTTATGCTACCATGCAGATGTCTTTTTTTTTTTTTGAAAGGAAACATAATTACTTCACGTCATTCATATTGTATGGAAATATACAATTTAGAATATAATAAAAAATTTGGATGCTAGCATGATATCCTGCTGCCAAGAAGACATGAGCAACATGATTTGTTAGTATTAGATTTCATCTTAAAACTAATTGGTATTAAGTGAAATTGTCCCACAGGTATATAAGTTGCACTCCAAAAATTAAGACAGTTGATGTAGGACTTGACTATTTTCCACTAATTAGTCTCCTATTGAAACTCACTACTGAGTTTAGAATAGAAGAAAGAAGGACTCTACACTTATATATAATACAGTGAAAATCTAGGGAGTCTCTAATAACATTTTTAACTCCATCTACCACTACTTTATAATCAAATTCGAAGATAACATTTGTCAAATTGAGGTGTTTTGTCCACATAAGTGTTTGAAATAAACCCAAGTCTCGGCCTCTCTTGGATCAGGCAGACCTTGGTAAAGCATCGTTCTCGCCTTGATGAAGTTGCCCTGGTCTCCTCCTCGACCATGCAGGTGTCTTGTGTTTGTAAGAAATGTAGATTCAATTTTTTTTAATATTAATTCATGACATTAAATATTGTTTGAAGATTCAGCAGTTAGGTGATTCATGTGCAGATATACCACGTAACTTTCAAAGTAATTAAATAGTCTTGAAATCAAATAAGATGGGATGATCCTAGAAAATATATATTGATTACTCAAAAATAATTAAAAAGAAACTAAAATCCAAGTTAAAAAAAAGATATTAATAACTCTCGTTACTATGTTTTTTCAATTTGTAGATTGATTTGGAAAGCTTCCCAGTTTATGAGTCTTATTCAACTTAAATAAATAAGCTTTAGTGAAAGATAAGTGTGGTTTAAAAAAAATTGATTTGTTAAGTAGTGTACAAACATTTTTTTTATATCTTCTTGATCCAGTTAAATAAATTAAATAAACAGTAATATGTCCTCTCTAGAAAGAAAAAAAGTAAAGAAAATTGATAGCCAAAAACTGTAAAAAAAAGTATTATGTAAGTATCGTCATTTTTTAAAGTAAAAAAAAAAAAAGATTGTTAGGGAGAAATGGATTTAAAAAAAAAAACTATTTTGTTTAAAAAAATGCTTTGAAAGTGATTGAAATTTGGCTGATAGATAATAATGCATCCAAACTCTTGCAACCAACACATAATTTATTGAATTCAGACTCAGCAGTCCAACAAAAAGCCATTCAGTGAAAGTTCCACAAACTATTTTTGAACGCTTGCTATTGTTTAATCATGTAATAATATTGATTGTGATTTGATTTACATCAACCTCATAAACACAGTAGTATAAAACTTGTTCATTAAACTAATGATGGAGAAGGCTACTTAATAGTAATAAAGAAATAGTTTACACTTTACAATCCGCAAGAATCTAATTAACAAAAAGATACACAAGGAACAAAAAATGTTAAAATAGGAAATTTAAAAACTAATGTAATTTCAAGTTTTGTCTTGATTCTTGAAAATTAATAAACGATATTTAGTTTTCTTTTATTGGGCTATACTTCTATAGTTCTATACTTAATGCAAACAAGTAACTTTAGCAGCAAATATAATTGCCGTGGATATCAGAAGCAGTGTCTTGAATCAATCTGCTTCAACACATTATACCCAACATACATAAGCTAAATTATACTGTCACTATACTATCTTTTAAGCAAGCTTATAATGATAAATTTGACGGTTCTCCACATTTTGTTTCTTGAAATTGGTATTCTTTCTATGGGTGAGAAACTTGCCCCATTTGTATGGCCTATATTTTCAAGGGTTTTGCTCATTTATCAGCTTCTCCAAAGGCTTGACCTCAGTTTCATGCGAAAGGTAGAAGAATGGAATGGAGAACCTTTCTTTCTCAGAGTTGACCACCACTCTGTGTTCCACACTCTCATATGCATCATTGCTCCAAACCTGCACAAACAACTCCAATCCTCAAATAAAAATTCTCTCCACTAATTACGGGAATAAATAGTTCATAAACTCAAAGATTAGAATATGTTTTTTTTAGGGTCATCATGACATTGGTGTGAAGTATTTATACTTTTGTTAGTGACTAATCTCTCCTGGGAAGCTGGGCAGACCACTATTAGTAGGTCTCCTCTTTTAGACACGTTTTTTCATCCACAATACTCAAACTTGAGACTTTGCTTAAGACTTTGCTTAAAGAATCCAAATCCAATTCCAGACGAACCAACAACAGAAACTACAATATGGTTGTCCTTATATGACATGTGCAGTCCTCTTCCCTTAAAGTTAACTTTCTTGAGTGAGTTAGGTGGTGGCTGTTTCTTATAACTAGATTACGAGTCAATAAAATTTCAAGTTTCCAGTCTTAATATTGCTACTGAAGTTGTACCTGAATAATGTCACCAAAGTTGATAGTATAAGCATCTGGGGTTGGTTTCACTCTTGATCAGCTTTACGTTTCACTCCAAGTCCTCCAACCTCATCTTGTGCAAGAATGGTCAAGGCACCAGGGTCCTTGTGTCAACCAACGCCATGAGCAAGGTGAGGGTAAGGGCATGGAGGATAGCAGTTGAGTAGAATAGAACTAGTTTGATCTTTGATGAAAAGTTCTTCAAACCTCTTTGCTTCAACACCTAAGCTTAAAGCTATAAGCTCCAACAGCTTAAAGCACAGCTTTTCCATCTCTTGAATATACTCTTGTATTATAACCCTGCTCATATGGACATCATTTAGAACATAGTTTAAAGAGTGAAATATGTTTTCAGTTCTGTGCTTTCGGTAAAACTTGTTTTAGTATCTGAACTTCAACTTTGATCAAGTTGGTCCCTAAACTTTTCAAAAAATATTGGTTTTCGTCCCTCCTTATGGTGAAAATGAAAACCGTCTGTGAAGAAGAACAAAAAAATCACTGTTTTTCTAAAGTTCACGGACTCACTAAATTGATCAAAGTACAAGGACTAAAAATATATTGTAGCGTAGTTTAAAATATACAAAGAAAAGATACATCTGTTTTCACCATAAATTTGCTGTTTATGTCTATAACTATTCCAAAAGTGAAGATGAGTTACCTGAAATTTTGAAGGTATTAAGGAGATTGATTAGTCAAACTGAGTGAGTCGATCATCATGTTCATCAGAAGTGAGAGGAATGAAAGTGGATTATTTGGCTAGGAAATCAAACACTTCTTTCCAGTCCCTAATGTTCTTGGGGTGCTCTCTGTCATGGTAACCGGTGGTATTGTTCTCATCTTTACTAACCTTCCTCTTCTCCTCCAAATTCTGTGCAAAGAACAATCTTGAGGCTTTCTCAATGTTTTGCCTTAGAGTGAGGGGCACAGCATGGTTTGATAATTGGAAGAAACCCCACTCCTTGCTTGCATTTCTTATCTCCTTCACTAAGCCTCCAATAGAACATGGATCTGAAGCTGTGTGGTTGGTTATTGGGGAGATATCTATCACAGGAATGTCTTCAGGTTGGATGGTAGAGAACTTTGGCCTGTGTTGTAGGTATTGGATGAAAGCTGGGTCGACCTCTCCCATGGCTTTTGCTAGAGAACTTTCACTAGTAGACCGAATATATGAAAGCCTTTTGGTGAACCATGATTCTCTTAAGGTTCAATTTTAGTAAGGTTAATACCAAAAAAATATTTAGAAAGGTTAAATTAATCTTATTAAAGTAAGGTTAAATTAATATGCAGGTCTTACAGTATTTGAAATTTTTTAATTATGTTCAAATTAGTAAAAATTGTAATTGAGTTATTGATTTTGTGAAATTTTTGTAGTTGAATTTTAAAGTTTGTTTCTGACAGCTTAAAATTATCAGAAAATGATAATTTATGACAGTTTTATGAACTATAGAGATTTAATTATAACAAAATTGTAATTTTAAGGGTTCAATTAATTAGAATTTTTTAATTTAAAACCTATAAATAATTTTTTAAAGAGTTCAGATAGCTACAAATTAGTTTAACTTTTAAGTAATTTTATGATTATTTTCAAAGGGATGTGTTTCACCAGTTTCTCCGAGGAGTTGTCAACTTAGTTATTTCATCTAAACAAGATGGCATTAAACTACCTCCATATATACTTGCAATGGCTAAATGGTGCTAATAGTGAATTTGCCACACATGGGTAATGTTTTGTTTTTATTGCATAATTGCTGTGATTGGTTGTTTTTTTGCAATGCCAACATAGTAGTTGTGACTATTCGATATAAAGTGGAGCAATTATGTTAGTATCATTTAGTGTAGCATTAATTAAAATTGATTTATTGTATTTTGAGTATCTTTCCTAGAGAAGAGTGTTTAGATTGAAGTATTAATATTTTCACGAGACATGTGTCATTTGTATGCAGGAGTGTTTTATACAGGGGTGTTTTATATAGTATAAATACTTTTTTTTGACAGAATATAGTATAAATACTAAAGTATTAGTGTATTTGAACAAGAAGCCAACAAACAACCCAAGAAATCAAAACAAAGTGAGTTTCTTAGTGTGTGAAGATTGTTCTCCTGTATCTGTCTCCTTATTTTCTATAGTGACTTGCTGTTATTTTTTAGTTGCTGTTGTGGTTTGACTTACTGAGAATACTAACATCAAACTATGATGTAAGTACTATAAATGGTGCACAAACATGGCCAACGAAGTTTGTATTTAATTTGTCTCTGCCGTATATTTCGGTATTGTGGCAATCTAACATGTTGAATATTTTCGAGTAAAGGAGTAGGACAATGTAGGTGGTGACTCATTTGACATTTCTGGTCTGTGGCCATGACTAACACAGAGTTCACGCTTCAAAACTCAAAATTCATCATAACAGTTGAGGAAGCATAGTGCTGAAGATGCAGAGTGGTTGTTGGATGCTGGGAGACCTAAGTGTTTGTGGGATCTGTAAGAGTGAATCAGAGTTTAAGTCTAGCCAGAGTATGCTTGGATGAGAGGAAAGAAAATAGAAAAGAAAAAAAATATAGATAAAAATGTATTTTTTTTATTTTATTGAAAAAGAGAAAATTTGTTTTTTAGGAATAAAAATTCATTTTTTTTCTTTTACTTTCCCATTAATTTTAAACTCCTTAAAATGATTAATGGGTAGATTTCAGAGGAAATTAGAGAAGGGGTAAAGGGAGTGTGGATTTAGGCCAGATGACACCTTGCCACTTAATTGGATTACTTTCCTACCATGCTTTTGCATGAATAGGAAAAAGTTCATGCGAACCACATATGACTTCTATTATTATTCAAATCAAATGTATATGCAATTGTGTTATACATTCAGAGCAAAACTTTTGTCTCTCACAAGCTTATGCAATTGTGTTATATCCAGAGCAAAACATATTTAAGCCTATTCCAGTCAAACAGAAATACTTCTTATAAAAGACATCGGTGGTGTTAAAAAAAAAATATAAAGTGTAATACAAAACTTTCCAACAGATAATTCATTCAATGTGGTCCAAAGGTTGTTTAGAGGTTAATTTTAAATTGAAACATTAAAATTGAAGTCCAATGCAATTTCAATTATTGAGATAAACATGATAAATGGTACTTTAGCTCTTTTATTCAGTGATCCTTGCATACATAATGCACACCAGGAAATTTAGCAGCAAATTAGATTTCAGTCATTTGCATCAGTAATGTTGTCTTGGATCAACGCTGCTACATACCAATGTAATTTGTAAGCATAAGCTAAATGGTGTTGCTAATATACTACTCTCTTATCTTATAATGATAAGTTTGAACATTCTCCGCATTTTGTTTCTTGAAATTGCTATCCAGTCTGTGGACAAGAAACTTGCCCCATTTGTATGGCCTAAATTTTGAAGGGTTTTGCTCATTTATTAGCTCCTCCAAAGGCTTGACTACAGTGTCATGTGCAGGGAAGAGGAAGAATGGAATGGAAAACCTTGCTTTCTCAGAGTTGACCACCACTCTGTGTTCCACACTCTCATAGGCATCATTGCTCCAAACCTGCATAAACAACCCCAATCATCAATTTTTCAGTCTTTATAATGGTAATGGTGTAGAAGCACAAATTTGAATTCGAATCAGTGCATTTAAATTCTCATTATCTGCTAGCTGCAACAACCTTATCAAGTCATGTATTTTGTTGTGTTATCCCATAATTGTAGGAAGTGATTAGCTAGTTCACTTGTATATATTTTGTATCTGCAGTACATTAATGAAGTGAATAAACCACATCTCTTTCAAATATCTATAAATGGTACCTGAATCATATCACCAAGGTTGATAATATAAGCATTTGGAATAGGTTTCACTCTTATCCAGTCTTGATCTGCTTTAGGTCTCACTTCAAGTCCTCCAACTTCATCTTGTGCAAGAATGGTTAAGGGACCAGAGTCCTTATGTCGACCAACACCAAGGGCAAGGTGAGGGTAAGGGCATGGAGGATAGTAGTTGAGTCTAAGAAAGCTAGTCTGATCTTTGATGAAAAATTCCTCAAACCTCTTTGCCTCAAGGCCTAAATTCAAAGCTATAAGCTCCATCAACTTAAAGGACAGCTTTTCCATCTCTTCAACATACTCTTTAATTATATCCCTACCAATATTCACATCATTTTATACACAACCCATTAACTAATTGTTCATATTAACAGTTGAATTACAAGAAAAAATAAAACAAGGATCAAATATGTTTTCGATCCCTAATAAATACCTGAAGTGTGGAGGGTATTGAGGGGATGGATTAGTCCATTGAGTGAGACGATTATCATGTTCATCCGAAGTGAGAGGAACAAAAGTAGGGTCTTTGGCTAGAAAATCAAACACTTCTTTCCAGTCCCTAATGTTTTTTGTGTGCTCTGTGTCATAATAACCCATGGGAGAACTCTCATCTCTGCTAACCTTCCTCTTCTCTTCTAAACTCTGAGCAAAGAACAATTTTGAGGCTTTCTCAATGTTTTGCCTTAGAGTGAGGGACACCCCATGGTTGATAACTTGGAAGAATCCCCACTCTTTGCATGCATTTCCTATCTCCTTCACCAAGCCTTCAATGGGAGATGGATGTGAAACTGTGTGGTTGGTTATTGGAGAGAGGTCTATTATGGGAATGTGTTCAGGTTGGATGATAGTGAGATTTGGCCTGTGTTGTGGGTATTGGATGAAAGCTTGGTCAACCTTTTCCATGGCTGGTGATTGGTGATTCAGTGAGCACACTAGTGTATTGCATAGGGATAAACTTCATCACTTACGTGTTCATTAGTTAATATGTGCAAGTATTTATCAAAATAGAAAAAGGTTAATAGTATAATCTTGATATTGAATAGTACTACTTTCTAGTTTCTTCAGTTAACAAATAGGAGGATCCGAGGATGTGAGACTAGAATTTATTGAGACGGTTTTTTATACATGGTTAATTGAAAGTTAAAAGTATTTAAAAATACCTCTTACCAATATCCTCCTATACTAATTTAAAGAAAGTATTTTGATAAATTTGTTAACTATTAATATAATACTTTAAAAGTTATATTTGAGATATTTTTTATTTAATAGTATATTTTTAAATACTTTCTTTAATTAATAAATAAATAGGAGGTGTAAAACTTGAATGTATTGAGATGATTGTTTTTATAGTAAATAGTATATTTTTTAAATACTTTCTTTAATTAATAAATAAATAGGAGTTGCAAACCTTGAATGTATTGAGATGGATTTTTTTATAGTAAATTGAAAGTTAAAAATCTTTAAAGGTAGTAAAATTAAAACGAACTATATTATAGGTATGAAAAATATATTTAAGTCAAATTTAAATGGTGTTGATAAAAAGGATAATATTACATCAATTTTCAAATATAGGAACAAAATTTATTTTTTAATAATAGAGAAATCAAAACAAACAAATTAAATAAATAGACTGACCAATTTAACAATTTAATCTCACATTTTTATTTCTTTAGTTTATTAAATGTAGAGGACACACTTTATTTACCATTTTTTCAATTTACTCTAGTTTTATGGTTAAATTTCATTTGCAAAATGCTCAAATGAACAAAGGATATCAAGGGGATCTAAGTCAATTGATTAAACATGATGCGTAAATTATTGTAAATTCTATTATACTTGTCTTTAATTCTTACTAATAAAAAAATGAACAAAGGATGGTTAACTACAAAAACATAAAATAAAGTCCTAAAAATTTATATAAAAATATACTCCTAAAGATAATTGACCATTTTAACAACCAAATAATGCTGCAGGCGATAAGATTTAGCATAAGAAAATTAGTTGAATTACGTCATTTAATTTAATAAAGATAAGAGAATATTTTTCATGATTTTCTAATATTCAAATGTCTTTTGACGATTAAAAACTGATCAATAATAATGCACCATTTAAAATAGGAAGTGGTTGCCATTAAAACAATTTCAGCTACTGCTAGCTGAATTCAACTACTAGAATTAGTTGAATCAGTACAAAACTAGTTTAATAATTCTCAAATCACGTTCTAGGAAGTAGGAAGTTTTCAAGTAGAAAATATGATTCAATAGAGAATTTGAGTTACTAGGCCTATAAATAGCCTTGTACTTAATTTAAGAACACAATCAATCTAAAATTGATGCTTTAAATTACAACTTTCATTTATATGCTTTCATTTACCATTTTTCAACCTTTATTTTTATTTTTTATGTAATTCTTCCTATTCTTTGTTCACCTATTAACACTAAGCGTTTTTTAGACTATATTTTTTAAGTCAAAAGACATTTGTGTCTTAAGATGAATTGAAACTTCAAATTGTTTTGATTAGATACAAGTAAATATAAAGGTTAAAAACTATATCTTATGTGATACCAGACTATGACTCATACAACATTAGAGGATGACATTTAAGACATTCATTTAATGTTTGAGATTCTAAATGTAACACCCCGTTTTTTATAAAATAAATAAAAAGTTTTGTTTAAAAATTAATAGATTTTTTAGAAATTAAATAAATGAGAGAAAAAGGTTTTTATTAATTAAAATAAAGGTTTCATAGTATTAGAAATTAAATAGAGTAAAATGACGTCTTAAAAAATAAAATGATGTTTTAATTGGTTATTTATTTAATGAAAGAGTTAAATATAGTTCTTTTTATAAAATAAAAATAAAAAATAGAGTAAATAATAGGATCAGAGTACCCTGGTTATAAATAGAGATATATTAGGTCAGTTTTTACATTTCCTCCCAAATTCGTTCCCTCTTCTTCCTCTCCAAAAATCCTCTCTTTTTTGCATACACTCAAACTTATCCCAGTAAAACTAAGATCTCAGACTCATTAACTGTTGGATTGTTCTGAACTTTAGACACCCCCTTTATAACTCATATTTGCACATTCCCACCATCGGGATTTGTGAAATAATGCCTATAGAAAGAGAAATTCCCCTCACATAGAGATAGTAAAATTGAGGTTTCAATCCTTTCTCCTTCTCTCTAACACTTGGAAATCCTAATAGAGCAACCAGAGGAAAAACTTGAGAAATCTTAGGAAACCACTAGAGACACTTCTATCTCTATCGGACTACACACGTGACCCCCCTTAGAAGTAAGGGATGAATTTATCTCAATTGAGACTAAAGTGAACATACGTAAGGATCCTTACAATATTAAATTGTCCATACGTAAAGTGAACATACGTAAAGTGTACAATGATAACTATAAATTGTCCATGTTTGACGGGTCAATTGATGCTCTGATGTGAATTGAATGATTTAATTGAGTGTTTGACTTTGAATGTTAGAAACCTAAAAATTTGGGAATTCTTGATTCTTGTATGCTTTCTTAAAATTGATTGAGGGGTTTTATTACCCATGATGTGATCACATGTTTTGTGCTATTCTTTTTTAATTTGGGTGTGTTTTGAAGTTTGAATTGTGCCTTTTTTGCTTCACGAAACAAAGGTTTTTCGTGTAGCATGACTATGCTTGATGAGAGCACACTTGTGCTTAGTGAAAATCAATTGTTTTAAGCCCATACTATTTTCCTGACAACATGAGTTAACTTATAGCCTAAAAAATGACTAAGAAAATGATTGAATTAGGTTTTATAGTCTTCATAAAAGGATTATCCCTCAATGTTAGCTAACAAATTCCATTGGTTTCACCCAATTCAGAGTTGCATAGCCCCTTAGAGAGTCAAATTACTGAGTAAAGGTCGAGTTGTCAGGATTAAGCAATGATCTAATGTTTACCTTAGGTTTAGACATAGTTAATGGTCAAACTAGTTTTTTTTATCAACATAATAGTTGTAGATATTGTCTTAGCTTCAAAACAAGATAAGTATGAACTTAATAGGATTAATACATTCCTTGTACTTGTAATTTTACTTTACAAAGGTCGTAGTAACTTAGGAGGAAATGTAAGGATATACTTGTTTACTATACATATACGTGTAGTTGCTATTAAATGAATAAATTAGTGAATAATTATATGCCTTAAATGTTGAAAGATTGCTATTGTGATATATATATATATATATATATATATATATATATATATATATATGATGTATGAGAAGTGATAATGATAAGACATGTGTTGTGAAAAAGTGTGGGATTAATACGTTCTTCAATGTGATTAAACATGTTATTGTGAAGTATAAAGTGATGACATTGAGTTATGAGATATGAACTGCACAATCACATGACTGTAAGACCTTTTAAAGGCAATGAGTTAATGTGTGACGAGTATTGTGATGGGATGCACTGTGGGAACCTGACAAGTTGAATCACTTTGAGACGCAACAAGTTAAATGTATTTTAAAAACAATTATATAATTATGTGTATTGCATAGTTCAAACTCATGTGACACGTATATGATTTTAAATGTTTTTTTAATGTGAGATGATTAGTCATATGAACATAACATATTAATATTATTATTGTGTCATATGTATATGATGCATAAGGCGTGATAACGTGATGTCTTGGGATTATGAAAGTGTAATGAACTGTGTGTAAGTGACAAGTTGAGTATGCGTTAAATTGTGAGATCGTACATGTATCAAGATGTTGTGTGCATTGAGTTATGAGATATGAACCGTACAATCACACGACTGAAAGACCCTTTAAGGGCGACAAGTTAATGAACGATGAGTATTGTGATGGGATTCATTGTGCGAACCCGATGAGTTGAATCACTTTGAGGCGTGACGAGTTAAAATTATTTTGAAAACAATTAAATAGTCATGTGTTATGTATAGTTCATAGATAAAACCTACATGTTAAATTGTTTTCTGGGTTAGATCTAAATTAAGAGGGAGAGACCCTGACGAACTCTTTAGAGTCTAGGCCTTGAGAGTAAATACACCTGATTTGAGTGCTCCTCTAAGCCTATGTTGATCCCACATGGTTGGAACATTCTCGCAAAATAGTGTGACCCTAACTAGTTTTTCTATGATTTTACTTAGTGAAAGTGACCTGACTTACTAGTGTGTGGTCTGTCTTGTCATGTACTCCTAGGTGTCCGACGAGGTTTTTCACTGACATGATATCACATTGCATATAGGATTGAGTTTTAGTGTATCTGTTGCATAATGCCTGTGTAATGATCATTGTGACTTGTTATGTGATGGTGTGTAATGAATTGTGTAAGTGTGAGATGCAGAATTGTATTTGAGATGTGTTATCTTGAACATTCTTGCAAAATAGCGTGACCTTAACTAGTTTTTTTATGATTTTACTTAGTGAAAGTGACCTGACTTACTAGTGTGTGGTCTATCTTGTCATGAACTCCTAGGCGTCCGACGAGGTTTTTCACTGACATGATATCACATTGCATATAGGATTGAGTTTTAGTGTATCTGTTGCATAATGTCTGTGTAATGATCATTGTGACTTGTTATGTGATGGTGTGTAATGAATTGTGTAAGTGTGAGATGCGGAATTGTATTTGAGATGTGTTATCTTGAACATGTGATTAATCGTGAAGACATGAAATTTGATTTGTGATTAAATTCTAGGACAAGTGATGTTATGTGTTGAGTGTTAAAATGATGTGAACTGTGCCAAAGTTGAGCCTTGTTATACCTATATTATAGTTATAATTATATTATTGTTATATTTATATCATACCTGTATGCTTTCGTTTATCTCTATTTGTTGAAGAATGTGATGACTCACTCCCCGTGTGTTGTTTGTGTTTGGTGTAGAAGCAAGATATTATGATGTTTTGATGATGTCAAAGAAAGGTGCTTCTCAAGTTTAATTCAAGACAAGACTTCAAGAAATTCAAGATAAATAGTCAAGTTGATCTCTAGAGTCTTAGGAAGAAGTTTTCAAATTGAAAAAGCAAAAGGTTTGGCCAAAGAATTTTATCTAAATCATTTCAAATTGAGATTTACTCTTTGGTAATCGATTACCAGAGGATGTAATCAATTACCAGTGGCCAATATGCTTTCTGAAAAGGTTTTAAATATTTTTGAAAGCATGTAATCGATTACACAAGGCTTGTAATCGATTACTAAAGGTTTTAAACGTTTTAAAACAGTCATAAGAAATTTGAATTTAAATTTAAAGTTGTGTAATCAATTATAGTAAGTTGGTAATCGATTGCCAGTGTTTAAATATTCAAATTTCAAATGAGAAGAGTCATAACTCTTCAGAAGTAACCGTGTAATCGATTACACCAATATGGTAGTCGATTACCAGTGGAGAATTTTCTGAAATAACTCCTAACAGTCACATCTTTTTAAATGTTTTTGAATGACCATCAAAGGTCTATATATAAATGACTTGGGATACAAAAATTCTTTAGAGTTTTCATTGACCAAAAAGTCTTATCCTCTCAAAAGATTAAATTGTCTTATCTTCTAAAAATTCCTTGGCCAAAATACTTGCAATTCAATAAGGAATTATTTGAGTGCTTCATTGTACAATCTGTCTCTTACAAGAGAGATATCTTTTTCTTTTTCTTCTTACTCAAGAAAAGTGATTAAGGGACCGAGAGTCTCTTGTTGTAAAGTAATCTGAACACAAAGAAAGGATTGTCCTTGTGTGGTTCAGAGATTATAAAAGGATTTTACAAGATAGTGGAAATCTCAAGCGGATTGCTTGAGGACTGGACGTAGGCACAGGGCGTGGCCGAACCAGTATAAACTGAGTTTTTATTTTCTTTTTCCTTAAACTTCTTTATTTATTGTTATTTATCTTTTGCATTAAGGAAGTTTAGTTTGAATTGTCTTATAATAATTCATAATAAGGGTGCATTGAAATTTTCATTAAAGAAGAGTAAAATTTTTAAAAGGGGAAATAGTTTGTAATATCTTAATTCAACCCCCCCTTCTTAAGATATCTGAGGCCACTTGTCTAACATTTGGATCCTATGATGATCTCGATCCTTGTGTTCGTGGGAGCAGATGACTAGGTGAATTGTTTTAAGGAACCTCATGCTAGAGGACTCTGAGACACAATGTTATGCTAGGATGTGACATTGGGGCATAAATTTCTATTTTAATTGCATGATGTTACAACATGTTATTTCACTTTATTTTATTTTTGTTGCTTAACTTTAGTTCTTTTGTAAACTTGAAGGACCTTGTTTTGAGCTGAAAATATTTTTGAAAAGTTTTATTTGGTAACAATGAAGCGAATTTGGACCTTTTACCCACATGGATTTACTTACAATTTTATTGAATAAAATTGATTTAACTATATTTTGTGTTTTATATGTTTTTCCCATTTATATACATGTTGGGGTAGATGGTGTCACAAGGAATAGTGAGGATCCACGAGGCTTAAGTTGCTTTGGGTGGATCATAGACATGCGATAAAGCATCTACTTGCCGAATTTGTATTGAATAGTGAAATCGTAGCCGTGGAGTTTGGTTGAATACACATTTTGTTCTGAGGTCTGGATTGATTGAGACATAAGCTCATTTAAGTTGCAGTGATAAGTGAGGATGACAAATCGGTGACCCAAAAGGTATTGGTTCCAGTGTTTAACAACTAATGTGATAGCTACAACTCGTGAATATAAGTGGTTTAACATTGGAGCTTAGGACAAAATTGTTTGCTAAAGAAAACAATATGATGACGACCCTAAATCAATACTACTCCCATGCTAGAACCAGAGGCATCTGTCTCTAAGATAAAATGGGAAATGGAATTTAGAAGTGCAAGCACTAGTGCCTAGGTCATAGCATACTTGAGGTGTTCAAAAGCCAGTTGGGCATCCATGCCCCACACAAAAGCATCTTCACAAAGTAGAGTTGTCAATGATGTTGTAATGCAAGAGTAATCCCTGATGAACTTGCGATGAAAACCTGTTAGTCCAAGAAAATCCTACAAAGACTTAAGGGAAGTAGGTGTAGGCCAAGCTAGCATAACCTGAATTTTGGTTGAGACAAGCTCGACTCCAACAACTGAGACAATATGGCTGAGATACTCAATTCGGCCTTGGCCAAATTCACACTTAGACTATTTAAGATGAAAAACACCATTCTAAAGAGCTTAAATGACAAGCTTTAAGTGTTGACTAAAAATAAGGATGTCATCAAAGAAGATGAGGACAAAACGACGAAGGTATGATATGAAGAGGTCGTTCATGGTGGCACGCAAGGTCAAAGGGGTGTTGCATAGGATGAAAGGCATCACACGATACTCATGGTGACCCTAGTGAGTGCAAAACACCATTTTGGGAATGTCCTCCAAAATCATGCGTATATGATGAAAGCCTTGGGCCAAATCAAGCTTGGAGAACCAGCCAACGCTACCTAAATCATCCAACAATTTATCGATGGTTTGGATAAGAAATTTATCCTTGACAATAATGGTGTTCAACCCACGAAAGTCCTCACAGAAGTGCCATATTTTGTACCAAAAGAACCATATAAGAGAAGGGCCTTTGACTTGGTTGAATCAACACTTGGCAAAGAAGATCCTTCACTTGACACTTAATTTCTTATTTCTGGAAAGATGGATACTGATAGGGGAAAACATTCATCGAAGCTGAATCAGGGAGTAAGTGAATGGCATGGTCCGTAGGGCAAGAGGAAGGAATCGTGGTGGAAGACTGAAAAAGGGAAGGATATTTAGTGAGGAAGACTTGGAATGATGGTAATGAATCAGTGGTGGGAGGCAGCGCAGAGTGGGAGTCTGTAAGGGTCACTTGAAGATGAAAATAAGCAATGACCTTATTGGTTGAGACCAAACAATGAACTTGGATGTGGTTGAGCTTAGTTGGGCCTGATGAGGAACAACCCTTTAATTCTATTAATTTAGAATCCTTCATAAACCTCATAGTCAATAAGGAATAGTCTGTCACAATTGGGCTCAATGTCTTAAGTCATTCCACACCAAAAATAAGATTTGCACCAACAATGGACATGGCAAACAAATCAACATGGAAAATTTGAGATTGGATCACCACTGGAACATTCTTGCAAACACTGGAACAAGAAAACTCATTCCCATCTCCCACCGTAACAGAAAGAGGCATTGTGGGTTGGACCTTAAGATTAAGAGAACAGAGCATGCAATCCTAAATAAAATTATGGGTACTCCCACTATCAATTAGCACCACAATGTTGTGGCCATGAATCGTACCCAGAACCTACAAAGTCTTCAAAGCTAATTGGCCCAAAAGGGCATTAAAGCTAATTTGGGCCAAAAGGGAATCACCTGAATCGCTTGGATCGATGGTTGTTGGGTCAACATCAAGGGTCGAAATATAAGGGGATGGCTCCAACACATCATCATCGGAGATAATGAGGAAGAACTTAGACTTACATCTATGTTGGGGTCTCTACTGGTTGTCGCAATTGTAACATAAGCCCTTCTCCCGTCGAGATGCCAACTCCTTCGAAGTATTTTCGTACCCCATTGCCCAGAGGCTCTTCGCTATGCGAAGGTATGGGGGAGGGATGTTGTACGCAGCCTTCGAAGTATGATGTTTGAAAATCGACTTGGTTGGTGCAAGAAGCAATGACATAGGCGAGGGAGGCACAATGAAGAGAGGGGTAACATTCAAAGGGCTCGGAGGAGGATGGTGACGGATGGATTGGCAAGAGTGAGCAAGCTTATCGTCTTATAGCTTGGCCAACACGATGGCGTGAATTCGGGTGAAGGGTTGTAACGCTTGAACCTCCCGACAAATCTCGAGGGATGACCCTGAGATGAAACAACTGAGGAGAAAAGTATGGAGAAGGTCGATGATATGGTTTGCGAGGCTCTTGAACTCTGTGAGATATGAATTCATGGACCTTTGTTGAGTGAGCTTGAATAAGGTGCCTTTGGGGTCGTCGTAAAACGACAACGCAAAACGTGATTTGAGGGCTTCAAGAAAATCGTGCCAAGAAGAGATCTACTCATTTTGGAACATCCATTGATATCGGCTTAACGTTGGACCATCAAGGTAGAATGACGCTATTTGCAGGCATTCCTCTTCCGAAGTAGTGTGGTAGTCGAAGAACTGGGAAATTTTGAAGATCCAACTTGTGACATCCATGTTGTCGAAACAAGGAACATCAAGCTTCATATGGTGTTTAGGACCAAAGAAACGGGGAGAAGAGGCAACGAACAAAGTGTCGTTTGTCTCAGATTTGGTTTCAAGAGTAACTAGACGATGAAGAACCTCATCAATTTTGGAATGGAAGGAGCTCTGGTGATGAGCGATATCTATTGGGACAGAGGTAAATCTAGATACAACGTGTTCCAAACATGTAAGAACCTGTGTCTGGGTTGTGGCTCATGTGTCAGTCATGACAAAGTCAATGGAAGCGCCAAACGATGAGGATAGGGGACTGTAAACAAAGAATGATTATTCTTGCATTTGAGGCCAGAAATGATACCTCATAAAGAAGTAAAGAGAGAGATAATTTGGCAATATTAACTTTCTTATTTTTCCATCACTGCCATACAAAGCTCTATAGAGAGAGATGTGCTTAACAAAAACGTAACAGAATAGGGAATCAGATAACAAACTAATCCAAATGATTGGTGCACAGAGCACTCAGAATATGCTAGCTCTATCTACTAATATGACGTAAGCAAATTAGCCTGAATTCTAATGTATGTAATCATCCCATCCTTGAGGCTTCTTTGTGGAACATTTGGGCTTAGAAACAATACCACCTAGCCCATCCGTGGTCAGCTCTCTGTCGCTTGCAGTGTCGTTTGAGCCTAGATTCCTATTAACATCTCTCACAAATTGATTTTCCTTTGATAAGGGTTATATTACTTATATAGTATACTAAATAGTTTGATAAACTAATGAAAAGACCAACTTAGTTTAATAAAAACATTTTAAAAGACAAAAAAAATTTAACTTAAAAGGCTAATAATAACATGTGCTTTTGACACATCCTATGTCTATGATATCGAGTCTATAATGTATGCCCAACTACATTGGCTCTTTTTTTGTTAATTTTTAATAAATGACCCTCGACGCCCTTTCTCATCAGTAACAAATATTTTTTTTTCACGTGATGCAATATTTTCATTCGTCTATTTTCTTATAGATGAGTAACATGTCTAGAGATTCTACACAGGAACTAGTTCTGTAAGGCAATACAAAATGTAAGCTTTTCGGGACAGTTTGTGTTTGCCCAGAAATATTTAGGTTAATCAATGGCCACATCATAAAGAAAAATAAGATCATAAAGCGTAGGTTGCATCAGAAATGTTATTCTCCATGGCTGCTATAGAGATAATTGGAGGGTATAATAGAGTTAATGGTAGCTGTTATATGCTCTACAGTTGCATAAATAACATCAGAATAAAGATGGGTTTTATCTTCTACAGAGAACAGATGAATCTTGTTGTTCAATTCTATCCAGCTGCACCCTGGATCTTTTCTTAATTCCAAACTCTGCAATCTCTTCCTAAGTTTTGTCTTCTGCCCCCATCTACCTAGTATGGCATACATGTTGGACAGAACAACAAAAGCAAAAATTGGATTGGGATCCAAGCTGAACAACTTCTCAGCAGCTCTCTCCCCCACTTCCATGTCCTTCCAGAACCAAGAAGCATTAAGCAAAGCTCCCCATATTATCCCATCTGCTTCAATAGGCATTTTTATGATAAACTCTTCAGCTTCTTTTAGATGGCCTGACCGACCAAGAAGATCCACCACACATGTGTAATGTTCTATTGTTGGGGTTACCCCATAGCATCTTTGCATTGAGTGGAAAATTCTCAAACCTTCACAAACTAGACCGGCGTGGTTACAGGCAGAGAGAACACCAACAAAAGTAGCTGCATTCGGAACAATGCCTTGATGTAACATTGAGCGAAAGAGTAAAATTGCCTCAGATCCCAGTCCATGATACGCATACCCATTTATAAGAGCTGTCCATGCTGCTACATTGGGCGAAAAAATGCTAATAAATGACCTTTGAGCTTCGGCCAAGTGACCACATTTGGAATAGAAGTCTACAAGAGCAGTCCCAACATAAACATTTACTTGGAATGGCGTTTTGATTAAGTGAGCATGGAGTAACTGTCCTTGTCGAAAAGAACAAAGACAAGAGCAAGCACGAAATAGGACAGAGAATGTTGATCTGCTATAGTCAACTGACAATCTGCGCATAGCCACATATAAATTCAGGGCCTCCTTGTACTTACCATTAATAATATAACCCGACATCATTGAGTTCCATGAGACATAGTTTCTTTCACCCTTGGTTTTGTCAAAAAGCTTCACAGCTTCATCAAGTTCACCATTTTTGGAATACACAGAAATCATGGTATTTAATGAAGTTAAATTCTCGGGACTCATTTTCTCAAATAACCTTTTTGATTTTTCAAACTGACCACTCATGGCATAACCTTTAATCATCAAATTATATGAAACAGGATTTGTCTCTCTCAATTCATAAAAGACAAGCTCGGCTTCTTCAATCCTTCCTTTTGAGACAAGGCCCCCAATCAGTGAGTTGGCAACATTCAAACTGGCTTGTCCTCCCATGCTCTCATAAACTCTCTTGGCATCATCTATGGCTTCACAACCACAATAAAACTCAGTAACCGCACCGCCAATTGAGTTATCAAAATCAAGCCCACCCTTAATGCAAAGCCCGTGAACAACCTTCCCTGCACGCAGAACCCCAAGTCTAGCACAAACCCTCACAACACAATCCAAAGTGAACTCATTAGGCAACACCTCAGAACTCCTCCTCATGCACCCAAACAAATCCAAAGCCCTCTCACACCCATCTTCCCTTTTAGCATACCCCGAGATCAACGTAGTCCAAGCCACAACATCCCGGACCGGCATTTTCTCAAACATGTCCATAGCATCATCCATCATGTCTTGCTTCACATAACCTGCAAGCATCAAACTCCACAACACTTGGTTCCCATCACGCAGCTCCTCAAAAACCACCTCAGCTTCTCTGATTCCACAGCAATGCACACAAAAATACAACAAAGCACTCCCCACGAGGCCAAACCTCTCATAGCCAGATTTCAAAAGCAGGGAATGAACTTGCTTTCCAAGAAGGAAGGACCCTGAGCGCGCACACGCGCTCAACACCGCAGAGAAAGAAACCTCATTGAGCGCAACACAAGAGCGGTGCATGAAGGAAACAAGGGTCAATGCCTCAGGGTACCTCCCCAATAGGGAGTATCCGGAAATCATGGTGTTCCAGGAGGAAACTGTTCGGTTCGGCATTTGATCGAACAGGTGGCGGGCTTCTTCGAGTTTACCCATTTTGAAGCGTTGGGCGATGGAAATGTTGGTGGAGATCACGTTACCGACATGGGGCTCCGTAGTTTGCAAATGGGTCGTGAAAAGTCGGAATCTTTCATTCCGTTTCCAACGGTTGCGCTTCCAGGTGCCCACAAAGCAGAGCCGGAGAAACAGAGACATTGTGCAGAAGTGGAAAACGAAACATGGTATTCCAGGTGCAACTGCGTCAAGTGAACTAAGGAAACAAATTGTGAATTATTTATTATAAACTTTTAACAAAAAATTATACAACATAATAAGGCAATCGTGTTGAACTGTGGATACCCAAATGTTATTTTAGTGGATTCAATAAAAAGAGTTTTAATTTCTATTTACTTGTAAATTACTAATTAAAAATTAATTTTGATGTAATTTTTAAGATCATTATTATAAAATTAACAAATTGACAAATTGAATAATAATCTAAAATTGTATATCCAACATTTTTTGTAAATAAAAAATATATAATTATATTGAGTAAAATGATAATATATGAAAAAAATAATTTTAAATAATTATATATGTACATCTTAACATTACAAGCACTTCGCTAACATTTAATATTTCTTTTTATTTTTTTTATATGTACATCTTAATATTACAAGCACTTCGTTAACATTTAATATTTCTCTTTATCATTCTTTTTTAATATCATTTTTTTATACCTACACTTATTTTTCTTCTTTTTTTGAATAAGTATATACATACATGAAGGATCACTTATTTTTTAAGTGTCCATGCATCATTTTATAGTATTCTATTAAATTTTAAGAGAATTATAAAATTATTTTTCTAGACTTAAAAAGTTTGATCATGATCATGTCATCTTTTACTTACCTTCACCTCTTACAAGAATTTCAACCAACAACCGAGTATATTTAGAAAAATATGTTAGGAAATATATTACTAGCACTCCTCCACGGTTAAAAGGATAATAATTCCGGCCTCCCTTAGCACATACATATAAACTTTGTTGTTCTAATCGTTTACTTAATTGAAATACATTTTATTTACTCCCTTAATTGTGTTTATTTAGCATAAGCTCTGTTTCAAAAAAGTTTTTTTTACAGATTCTGTAACAAAAAGATATATATCAGTATAAGTTGTGAAATAATTCATATATCTTTTTTAACGTGTCTCCATTATAAACTCCGTCCCATTTCTCTTCTCATTTCCCCTTCCTAGTGCCCTCATTCCTCTAAGCCATTGAGGAAAATTGTAATCCTTTGCCATTTGCCTAATACCCATTTTCCAAAACTTACATCATTGAGCTCAAGTGACACATACTGGCATAAATACTTGAATTATACTTCTTCAAAAAACTAATTAAAAAAACCAAACACATTTAAAAATCATAACTAGTACCCACACCATACCTTTAATGAAAAACAAATTTCAATTTCTTTTTTACTTATAACGTGTTTGATCCCACATTTAGAATGCGATTACTTCAGTTTATATAAAAGCAGTAGGTCTAACTTTAATAATTTTTATCCAATTTGACGTGATTTCTTGCTTTGCAAAAAATATTCAAAAGCATCTAATCATTGATCTAACTCGAGTTCCTAAACCATACAGTACATTAAAAACATGAAACGCAATTGTCCTTGTAAGGTGCAAAAAAAAAAGCATACATTTCATTCACATTAATGAAAGTATGATGTCCCCCAATTTAACCTACCACTCCTTGAAACATATATGACATTATGAGTAATGCAAAATAATTACATTTGTAGAAAAAAAGCCAAAGATTTACACCCATTCCATTCACATGGGGGTATTATAGCTACTCCACTATGTTATTACTTGTGCCCTCAAAGGGAATATTCCCTTTGAGCTTAGTATGTATGGTGATCATCATTCATCAATCTGTTTCATGGTCAGGGGCAGGAGAATACCATGCAGGGTGCCTGCCCATGGTTCTAAGAAGCTTAGTGTATGGTGAATCAGGCATTCTTGCTTGCTCCTCTTCCCTCAGTTCATCAGCAGATTTTGGCAATCCATCAGGTATGGGACACAGTCTCTCACCTTCTTCTGATTTTACATCCTTGCTCAGATTCATGTCACCCTTCTTAAGTTTGTGCATGATTGAAATCCCATGCAAGCATCCTATTAGGGATTTTACACCACCAGTCTCCAGAATCAGCCTCTCTATGTCTGCTTTTGGGGACTCTTTCTGTAAAACATTAGGGGTAAGAACAGATTTGGTATTGAATTTAAGGTCCAAATACAACAATGAATATCACTGATAGTTGATATTGAACATATCAAACTGCATCCAATCTCCAAAAAAATTCCAATTGTTTTGAATTTTTTTTTCTTTTTGGAAAATAAGTATATTAAATCTTTTCATTGCAGATATACTAACATACTTCGACTTCTCATTGGACATCTTTTCATTGTTTTTCTGGGCTACAACTTTAAGGTTTTTCCAAGTTTGTACTCATTTAAACTGTTTGAAATATTAATAGAAAATGAAAGAGTGGAGAAAATTTTGAAGTTTAAATTAAAAATAAATACATTCTGTTTCTAAAAATAATTTTTCTCTCCTTTTTTTTCAAATAATAAAAAAAATCATATACAGTTTTTTTCAAATTTCACATAGGTGGAGAAGGAAGGAAGTTGCATAAACTTTCACTTTTAACTTTCATTCTTTGACAATTTTAAAAGAGAAACAAATTTATTAAAAAAAATAAATAAAAGCAAACACACATAAAAACACACTAAATTGCATCACAGTTTATCACAAAACAAACAAGGAAAGGAGATCAATATATAACACCAGAAGCTATAGAAATAAGAACATACTTCAAGATCTTTCAGCTCAAAATAAGCCTGCCAGCAGCTATAGGATTGGTCTCCTTCAAGCGTTGAACAATAATCTGCAAAATTTATTTAGAACACACCACAAATTATCAATTCATAGCATTCAACAACAGATCATGATAAGAATGGAAGAGTCACGTTTTGAATGTGGAAATTGTAACTATAGCTTCTGAAAATAAATCCAATACGTTAAACTGAAATCAGATTTAACCGTTCGTAGGAAAAGCAACAGAAAAACACACATCAAAAGGAGTTAATAAACTGAAATCGATACCCCAAATAAAATTACCCAAAAGGGGTCTTTGAATTCGTTATAAAGTTGAGAAATTTGGAAGAAAAAAAGAAAAGAAAAGGATGTACCTAAGATCTCTCTCTCGGATTTTTCGATCAAAGGAGGGTCCTTAACGGCCCTTTCAAATTTGGTTCGGCTAAAAGGCTCGAGCTTCGGGATGTAGGGTTGATTCCTCGACGAACAACAAACAACGGTGGAAGCGTGTCTCGTTGCCGAGGTTCGGTTGCTATGCGTGTCGAGAATCAGAGGAGCAGAAGAACAAGGACAAAGCAGTGTTGCCTTCATCGTTGAGATCGAGTCTAATAATGATTAGAAACGCGTGTAGAAGATGAAATGAGAACAGAGAAAGAATGAAAAGAGTGCGTGCTATTATTAACGATAAGGTACTGAAGAATGATCCGAGAGACAAGATGTCATTAAATAAGGAGTTTCTTGAATTGGATAAGGATGATGTTGTTCTAGATTTATTTTCTTGTTTTATAAATGTATGATATATCCGTAAGATTGATTAAGAAGATTATCCGTGTTTGTTGTGTTTTACAAAAAAAAATATAAATAACAAACTAACTTATTCTAAAATATTGCTCTAGTTTTAATGTCTAAAAATACTATTTTATTTAGCAGAAAAATAAAGAAAATATAAATTTTATAAGAAAAAATAGGTCATGCATGGGCACTGTAAATACCATTATTTTATCATAACTCATATCAATTATGATTTTTATAATAATTACATTAAAAATCATATTAATTATGATTTATAATTAAATTATAATTTAAAATTATTTTAGACTATTAAATTTATTATATAATTAATAATATCGTGCGATGTGATACAGGGATTTTTTTAAAGTAACGCTACAAGCTGAAGTCTCTTGAATAAACAGAAAAATATTGAGTTTAAAAATTAATTGTGATACAATTTATTAATACTAGACTAAAAAAATAGAAGTAGGAAGAAGATGGTAATTCAATTGGAGAAAGATATTTAGCGCTGATTGGTGCATACGCTTTTTGGTAAAGTGGGTCTATGCCATTGGGTGCACTTTATTGTGGGATTAATCCTACGTGGTTGAATTGACTGGAGCCTAGTGGGTTATGAAGATGTGATAAAGTTTGTCTTGTACAGAAAATAAGTGGTAATACGAATACGACCATGCGATTGCCGCGGTTTCAGAGTGTAGAAAATAGAAATAGTGAAATACCACCAATTCTCATGCTATGCCGGCGGGATATTTTTCCGGTGGTTTAGATATTTTCCCGTCTTGCCCGTGGTATCTTCTCTCTTTTAATTAATATTTTAAAATAGTATAAATATATTTTTGTCAAGTATACCATCCTCATTGGTCATTTGTGTCTCCTCCACCAAAAATAAAATGGTTACTATTTTATAACAATGTATTTATACGTATTTTCATGTCTAATTTTAAATATCAGTGTGTTTAATGGAAGGAAAAAGAGAAATAAAATAAAAGTAAGATGAATGTGATATATTTTACATTATTTTTTTTTTCAACTATCATAATTAGAATTTATAATTTTTCGGTAAGATCTCGAAATATTTTCAGAAGCTTAAATTCTTTAGATCAGTTATAAAATTAATTATCGAATTAGGACTTAATCACACTTACAAGTTCATCTCTATTTTCTAAGAATATATTTTATGGAAATTAAATTTAAGTCTTTTCCTACAAACTCAATATGTATTATTAATTGAGTTACACCCACTGAACTCTATGTTTTATTTTAATTCAAATATTTCTTTCTTATCTCCATCTTGTTTGTTTCCATTCTCTCAATCAAACACACAATAAATTTAATAAACCTTAAAAATATAATAATTAGAAACGTAATTTGGCCCAAAATCCAATCATAGATCATTGATGAACAAGACTTTCTCGATGCTATTTTCATACTGCTACAACAGCTATGGTGTGGTGTGCTTGGCATAGAAGACATGATAAAGTGTGCACAATAAGGCTTCAAGCCTTCAACCCCCTCATATTTTACATAGACTTGCCAAGGAACATGTCTCCAACTGGATTCATCTCCACTCAATCTGAGAGGTCGAATTCAACTCCCAATGTCCCTACTTCACGCTTATATGCATGACAAAGGCCAAGTGCAGGTTTTTATACTTGCAATCTAGATGTTACACTGTTCAATGATCTTCCTAGTTTCAGTTATGAATGTTGCATTTGTGATAGCAATGGTTACTTCATCAAGGCAAAGTCGAGTTGCACAGTTGGTTCTCTAACTGTTTACGAGGCTTAAACTTTATCATGGCTAATAGATATGAATCTCCGACATGTTATAATGGAATTGGATTGCAAATATGTTGTTGACAACCTCACAAACAATAGCTCCAGTCTGCCTGAATTGGGTCACATACTAAATATTTGTAGAAACGTACTATCCTCACTTCAAAATGTTATAGTTCGTTTTATTTAAAGACAAGCAAATCAAGTAACTTGTTAGAGTTTCTAGATTTCATTTTTGTTACCACAGGTTTTTTTTTGAAGCTCTTATTATTAATGAAATGTTATAAGATGATTCTTTCTTTCAAAAAAATAAATAAAAAATAAAAAAGATGTAGAGTCTTATACAAAGATTAAATAAATAAGAAAAATATAAAAAAAGTATACGTTCAAGGGATGGGGCGAGTAGTTACATATTCATTAATTCATGTTCTTGTTTTAAAAAGTTGAATAATATTCATACTCATATCCATACCTGATCAAATCAAAACGGGCATTTCTTGTTAAAATCGGGGACGGGTTCAAGTGAGTACCTACGAGTCCAAGAATTCTTGCCATCCATATTTATGATCAATATTAATGCTTTGATATTTGATCTTTATTGTAGAGAATATTCTTATTCTTTTTAGGATCTATTGAAGAGCAAAGAAAAAGAAAAGAGTCAACCGAAAAGGCTATCTACTCCATAAAAAGACATGTCAAAAGCAAGTTGCAATGTATTTTAGTGCAAAAAAGTGACTTGACCTATGAGGTATGACTTGGAGTGTGCATAAAGGAAGATAAGCAAGGTGTTTTATCAAAATCCTTCGATAAGTTGGTGATATACATTAAATGTTGAAATTAATGCGACAATGGATACTTCAGAAACACATAAAGAAGCTAATTGAAAAAAAAGTTGTTTAAAGATAACGCTTATTTCTTGAAGAATGTTATTAATAGTTGAAGATTAGAGAACTTATCATGAGAACATACTTAAGCATTCAAACTTCTTGTAAACTTTTCCAAGTTAGAAATTCGAGCTCTCAAAATATCTTGTAAATCCATTATAAGCTTTATTGGCATATATATTCATCTATAAAACTTTAGCTATAGTTAGTGTGCACCCGAACCTTAAAACAAATCAGATTGATCTGTTGAAGCAATAAGTCATTTTGCTGTAAGGAATATTTAACACGACTATCTTGAAGAGTTTAGTGTAAAACTAGGGTAAAGCCAGAAGTGGTTTGAGGGAAGAATAATTGTATTTTTGTGAAAGTTAGTAGAAATTAGTAGGTTTGCCAAAAATTAGACGTAGTCTCGATGGTTGAAATAAATTAATATAAAATTTTCTATTTTATCGTTTTTCTTTTTTATTCATATCTAACCTTAAATTATGATTTTTGTTAAAATTGCTTTTCAAAATGATTTTTGATAAAAGAATGCTTATTCAAAACTATAGCCTATACTTTATATCACGTGCTTTGTAAAACATGTTCTATAAGATGATAAGTCTCATATGTGAAAAGGCTTGCAATTTTTTTTAAGAAACACAATTCAAAGCATCAAGGAGTACGAAAATGTTAAGGAATCAAGGAAATGAATGGCTATTAAAAGGCTTTAATTATAAAATGGTCATAAATTAAATCTGATTAAAAGATAATAAATGGTAATTAAAACGTTTAAATAAAAATAGTAAGAAAATAATTAAGGCCATAAATCACTTTTTTTTTTGTAATCTCATCCTGTCCAAATTTGTCACATTAAAACTTGACATTTTCAAATAAACATTTCAAATTGAAATAGTTTCTAGATAAAAATTTCACAAAAATAATTTCATAAAAGATTCCAGCAGTCCATTTTTTGCACTCGCATGGGGTGGGGGAAATCAGATGATTTGCACTACATTGAACCCACTTAGCCCGATCTCATGTGTGCAAGCCTCTTGCTAGCTAGTTTAACCCATCTTATCTCATGTAAATATATAAACTCTTTGAGAAAGGCTAAACTACTCAATGCGAGACTTGGAACTTTTGAAATGCTTCACAAGACACAACAATCCCCCACATATTTCAAAAGGTTTTAAAAGGATTTTTTTTTTTTGAAAAGGGATTTGAAAAGGATAAAAAGAGAAGAAAGAAAGTTTTTAGGTTCTCATTTAGGATATAATGTTTCAAGCCTGGTGTAGCAAGCTATATGAACCAGTCCTAAACTGGTAGGACTTAACACTAAGCGTAGTTGGTGTAGT
This sequence comes from Glycine max, assembly GCF_000004515.6. Classification (NCBI taxonomy): domain Eukaryota; kingdom Viridiplantae; phylum Streptophyta; class Magnoliopsida; order Fabales; family Fabaceae; genus Glycine; species Glycine max. Next base: position 38,176,250 of record NC_038243.2, on the reverse strand, counting down.
AAGCTATATGAACCAAAAACGTTTTATCTATGTTAGTAGTCTACCAATCACATTAAACCCCCACAATTCCTACCATTATCGTAGTTTTGCAATAATAGGCCATGCGCGAGCCCAGTGTTCATGAGTGCTCTAGAGATTTTGCCATGATCTCATGCAAGCGGCCCCACTAGACTCACATATAGGTGATTTCATCAAGTGTATGTTGCAAATCAAAGACCACCCATAAAAGGATATGAAATTCATTAAAAGCTTTAAGCTTAACCTCTCATTAATGCAGTGTATCTAGTACTTTCTCACTCCATAGGAATGCACTAAAATTATTTAATTTTAGTGCTAGCAAAACTAACAAGTGACTTGTTTTTACCAATATGAACCCAATCGCAAAGGTTGGGTTACCATCACATGTTTGTTTCAAGTGGCTTAAGTCTCATTCTCCTCGATGTTTTGCATATCAGTTTCTTCCTTAGGGGTCTGTTAGAAGGTCTACCAAATTTCCTTATAATTTCACATAGTCAATGAAAATTGTTTTATCCTTTAGCTATTGCTTTATCATGTTATGTCTCAATTGTATATGTTTTTTCCATTAAAGGTTTTGTTTCTTGCGATGGCTCTCGCTGATTAGTTTTCACAATGCATTAACACTAACATAGTTGGTTTCATAACCAAAGGAATGTAAGCTAAAAAAAATTTCAACCACTCAACCTCATTACCAACTAACTCCAAAGCTACAAACTCTGATTCCATTGTTAATCTTGCAATTATGGATTCTTTGTTGATCTCCATACAACTGCACCTCCGCCAAGTGTGAACACATAACCACCAGTGGATTTTGTCTCATCTGAGTCAAAGATCCAATTAACATCATTGTAGCCTTCTAGTACAATGGGAAATCCACTATGCTCAATATCATATTTTATGGTACCTCTCAAGTATATCATGAGTCTTACAAGAGCTTCCTAATGGTCTTAATTAGGCCTATGAGTATATCTAGTTAGTTTGCCTACTACATATGCAGTGTCTGGTCTTGAAAAGTTCATTAGATGCAGTAGACTCCTAATAATTTGGGCATACTAAGTTTGGTCAACAAAGTTTCCTCTATTTTTCTTCAACTGTGAGTTAGCATCATAACGAGTACTCACTGGGTTAAGGTCATGGTAACCAAACCTCTTAAGAAATTTCTCAACATAATGTCCTTGGGATAGTTGGATACTATCACCCTTCCTTATAATTCTAACTTCTAAGATAACACTTGCTTCTCCTCTATCTTTCATGTCAAACTTAGAAGAAAGAAAGGCTTTAGTCCTAAGGACTATATCAATACAAGTACCAAAGATCAACATATCATCCACATACAAAAGATAATCACACAATCACTATTTTCATATCTTGTGTAAACACATTTATCAGCTTCACTATATGAAAAACCATCATCAAGCAAAGCACGGTTGAATTTATCATGCCATTGTTTACGTGCCTGTTTAAGTCCATATAGGGGTTTTAAGAGTTTGCATACTTTGTTCTCTTGACCAAGTATAACACACCCTTTAGGTTGAGTCATATAGATCTCTTCCTCTAGATCATTATTCAAAAAATCAGTCTTTACATCCATCTGGTGAACCACCAACTTATGTTTGGAAGCTAAAGCTATCAACACTTGAATAGAGGAAATCCTAGTCATAGGGACAAAGGAGTCAAAGTAATCCACATTTTGTTTCTAAGTAAACCCTTTAGCTACTAATCTAGCTTTATACTTATCGATAGATCCATTAGGGTTGTACTTCTTAAAGATCCATTTACACCTTATTGGTTTTGTGACACCTATCCCGATATACATATTTATATAACAAAATACATGGAAATGCAGAATTACATAAAATGATTTTATTCAATAAACATAAAAGAGCTCATGTGGGTAAAAGGTTCATGTTCAGGTTAATCACCAAATTAAAAACTTATCAATTAAGGGTATGAAAACATTTTCGGCTCAAAATAAGGTCATTCAAGTTAACAAAAGAACTCAAGTTAAATAGCAAAATAAAATAAAGTAAAATGACATGTTTGGAACATCATGCAATTAAAACAGAAACACATACCCCAATATCACATCTTATTAGAGCATTGTGTCCCGACATCCTCCAGCACGAGGTTTCTTAAAGCAATCCACCTATTCATATGCTCCCACGAACACAAGGTTTGAGATATCACATTTCTAAATAGATAGAGATAAACAAAGACACACACACACACACACACACACACACACACACACACACACACACACACATATATATATATATATATATATATATATATATATATATATATATTATATAAGTATTACAAGTTCAACTTAGAACAATTTGCATCATTTTATCACTTATTGTGTAACATCACTTGTCCCAACGATTTAATCACAAAATTACATTCCACACCTTCATATTAATCAGGTGTTCAAAACAACAAATCTCAAGTACAACACAACATCTCACGCTCATACAATTCATTATCCACCATCACGTAGCAAGTCATAATGATCATTACACAGGCGTTATGAAACAAATACACTAAAACTCAATCTTATATGTAATGTGGTGCCATGTTAGTGAAAAACAACACTAGGACGCCTAGGAGTATATAATAAGACACACTATACAATGGGTATGTCAAGTCATTCTCACTAAGTGAAATCATAAAGTGACTAATCAGGGTCACTCTGTTTTGCGAGAATGCTCCAACCATATGGAATCAACATAGGCTTAAAGGAGCACTCAAACCGAGTGTATTTACCCCCAAAGCCTACACTTTTAAGAATTCATTAGGGTCTCACCTTCCTGATTCAGGTTCAACCCATAAAACAACTTTTCCATATAGACACTGCTCATGAATTATACAATACCCACGATCTCACACTTATTTTCAAACACATTTAACACAATGTGCTACAATTTAACAGCTCAAGCTCTTAACTTGGAACCTTACAATTTCCTTTTAACACCCCACGCATTGCGCTAGAATTTAACACTTGAGGTTCCTAACTTGGAATCCTATACTTTTCTTTTAACACCTCGCGTATTGTGCTACAATTTAACACCTCAGGTTCCTAACTTAGAACCCTACACTTTCCTTTTAACACATCGCGCATAAACACTTTTATCAAGGTAAACACCAGACGGGTTATTGTATAATTCACAACTCAAAACATCAAGTATTACCCACACACTTATTCACAACCATATCCCATGTTCAAAATTTAACACATCCCAACGTCACAATCCACCATCACATGTTCAGGTGTATCTCACAAATTAACACATGCTCAACTTGTCACTTACACTCAATCTCAATCACAATTTATAATATACAAATAGTATTACATATATAAACACACACAATATATAAATAACTAAACACACAAATATTCTAATCATGAATTTACAAAGTGAAATATAATCAAACAAAATTGCACCAAAGATTCATTAAAACTTTCGGAGAACCATATAGTTAAATATACTTTGGTCAATTTAAAGAATAACAATATGAACTAATATATAAATTCATACTAAATATTAAAACTAAAACAATAATCGAGAATGTCATTATGTTAGCCTATTCTAATTCCAAATTATAATATTAATTCCAAACTATATAAAAAAACCCTAAAAAGCATAAAAAGGGGGAAAATACAAATCAATATCTCACTCCTTCTTACGATAAATCTCTCCTTACTTAGTTTCACCAATTCACACTAATTAGAAAATGCTCAACTTTTAGGTTTCACACTCAACACAAGAACATATTAATTTCGCATCGAGACATCAATTGTTTCATCAAACACAATCAGTTCACGAATAAAAGAATAAGAACATAAATGAAATTCATAAAACAACCCAAAATTTATCCTCTAGGATCCCTACACATGTTCATTTTAATCTCCAAGTGTGAGTAACTCATTCATTACCTCTAAGTGGGCTCATTTGTGTAGTCCAGCAGTGATAGGGACATCCCTAGCGGTTCCTTAATATTCCTCAAGTTTTTCCTTTAGTTGTTCTGCTAGAGTTTTCAAGTGTTAGAGAGAAGAATAAAGGATTGAAGCCTTAATTTCACTGTCTCCGTGCGAGGGACATTTCTCTCTATACAAGCACTATTTCGAAAATCCCAACAGTGAGAATGAGCGAAAGGTGGTGTCCAAATTTTAGAATGATCCAATTATTAATGAGTCCGGGATTGTAGTTTTACTGGGACCAATTTAGGTGTATGCAAGAAAAAGTGAGAGTTTTGGAAGAGAAAGAAGGGAGAACGAATTTGAGAAGAAGAGAGAGTGTATAAACATATCATAAATGTAAAAACTGAACTAATATGTCTCTATTTATAATTACGATACTCTGAGCCTATTATTTATTCTATTTTTCTTTATTTTATTATTTTATAAAAAGGAACTCTATTTTATTATTTCATTAAATAAATAACTAATTAAAACATCATTTTATTTTCTAAAATATCATTTTACTTTATTTATTTTCTAATACTATGAAACTCTTATTTTAATTAAAAAAACCATTTTCTCTCATTTATTTAATTTCTAAAAACTCCATTAATTTTTAAATAAAATTATTTTTATTTATTTTACGAAAAATGGGGTGTTACAAGTTTCACTCCTTGGGGTAGGTCTACTAAGGTCCATGTGTTATTCTTCTTAGTAAAGTCAATTTCTATCTTAATCGCTTGTTCCCATGAGAGTGCACCAGAAGAACTAATGGCTTTTGTGAAACTTAGAGGGTCATCCTCAACATGGTAAATATAGAAATCATCTCCAAAGGATGCTTCTTTCCTTTGTCTTTTATTTCTTCATAGGTCCTCAGCCATGAACTCATTATGGTTTTCTAAGGATTGTTCTGGCTTGATCCTGAAGCTATCACTATTGGTTCCTATAGGTTGCCTAGATTTCAAAGGAAACACATTATGTTCTGCATAACCGATAAACAAGCATTTAGAAGTCTTAGATCCTATTTTCCTTTTTTCTTAGGGTCTGTTAGCATAACTTTGACTAAGTGCCCTACACTCCTAGGTATTTTAGGTTGAGTAGATAACCTTTCCATAACTCATAAGGTGTTTTGTCAGTTTTCTTGTAGGGGATCCTATTTTGTAAGAAATAGGTGATTAACACGGCTTCTCCCCAAAGGTTGCTAGGTGCAAAAGAACTAATTAACATGACATTCATCATTTTTACCACCCATTTGCTCACATTAGTTACAATGTTTGCCTTCAACTTCTCACACCTAAGGCTCATTCTCCTCCATGTGATCAGCCAATAAGTCCTTTTAAGATTGTTGATCATAGTGATTGAGTGTATAGGACACTATAAAACCCTTGTTTCTTGCTAGCTAGTTTAACCTATTTTATCTTATGTAGATATTTAAACTCTTTGAGAAAGACTAAAGTACTCAATGTGAGACTTGAAACTTTTGAAATACTTTGCAGGACACAACAAACACAAGCCAAGCTAGACTTTTATGCAAAATCTTCAAAAAAGGTCTGCTAGGTCTTACTCAAGCCTTCTCTTATGGCAACTGTTTTTCATACCTCCTTTTCTTTTATATTTTTTATTATCCAGAATGCTCTTTTAGTCATACCTCCACTAATTGTGCAAACTTTCTGCATTCGTGCATTAGCGAAGGCAACAATGATATACAGTTTCGAAGGTGCAAATTGGAACCATAAAGCCTCAATAATGTATTGTAGTGGAGGCAAGTAGATTTCTCAATTGTTATTGTTGTCGTTTTAATTTTCTTCTATTGGGAGCGAAACTTCATGTATATATATTTGTGTATGGAAGCACGATCAGGTGGTAAACCAATGAATTCTTAGTTTAAAACCATAATTCGTCAGGTTCCAGTTCTGACGCATTGGTTTTTCTTTCTTTTTGTTCGCATCGATAACCATCAATCAACTTTGCCGGGCAGGGCAACATCGGGTCGAACCTTCGATTAGGAAGAAGGTTAGAGTTTTGAATGTCAGAATTTGTTGGTTTTGAATTTGATGTAAGTGCTATGTTATTTTGATGGGTGTAGGAGCAGAATGGAGGAGCCAAGTTTCCATCACCGAAAAGAAACACAATAAGAACCATGAGACATATCATTTGGAGAGATAATAATAATAAAAGCCAATATTTTTAGTGAAGATTATACTAATTAAGGCCTACCAAAATCAAATCCAACTTGGCCTATTTCATCCTCATTGGAGGTTTTATTTATTTACAATCCCCGTTGTTGACTTAGGAATTAAAATAATAGGCATATTAGAGAGACTAAAATAAAGCTTGATATATTTACATGGACTATACTAAATTGTATAATTTTATGTGTTATCACATGATAAGTTAAAGCCACAATTAATAACAAATAATTATAGAGAATAACGCTAAAAAATAAAATATTATAGAAACTATTTATTTCTTTAAATTAAAATAAAAAATTGTATATAATGCTCTTATTATTTATAAATTACACAAATTAACACTTTATATGATTAATTGATTATATATAAATTTTGTGGGATTTTTTTCTTGTTCTTTTTTGGTTAATGAATTGGAAGAAAAAAAAAGTAATATCAATTTTAGTTCTGTTTGTTCCTCTTAAATAATTTTTCCATAATTAAGACACTTTTTTAAAAGACTGAATGTTAAACTGCTCAATTTTTTTAATATTAAACAGTAGACTATACAATTTTACCAGTAACATCAAGTTGAATTCAATCCCGTAGAGCTCGGTGACATGCACTTTGTCCAATAATGAAGAAACTTGAAAAGACCGGAGAAATAATCATTCAAAAACCCAGACCTTAATAATAATAATAATAATAATAATAATAATAATAATAAAAGTTTAACACAAAGTATTTTCTTTTATGTAAATATGCTTATTGAATTTCTTTTATCACCAAAGGTTGAATATAACTAGGACTCAAATAAAAAACATGTAGACTAACATACAATCTAGATATCTTATTAAGCAATGAACAACTTAATTTGTTTGCCTACTAACAAACCTTGTAGAACAATTTTGAGTTAATCTAAGCTTCTCATGACATTGCTTCAAAAGTTCACCAAACTCATTATTTGAAAATATTAGTTCAACCACATTATCTACCATATACTTGCAATCAAGTTGAGAAAAAAAAAAGTACCTATAATCGAACTCAATTATTCAGTTCAGGATCGTGAGTAAAAAAATTTGCTTTAGCTTCGCGTGGCAATGAAACACCATAAAACCAAGATGTGAGTGCAGTGATAAATTGTCATTACATCTCTTACACGAGACGAAACCCCACAGACACCAACATCAGTGAAGATTGAAGCATCAATATTACATTTCAAATAAGGATAAATACCCATGTCAATCCTTGAAAGTATTAAACATTGATAGTTTAGTTCTTGAAAGATAAAAAATTAATTTTTAGTCCCTCAATATTGGAAAAGTACGATAAAATGATCTTATCATTTACTCTCCACCATTAACTTTCATGATTTTATATATGTGGCGCTTTTGGACCAAATTGTCTTGAGAAATGTACACATGTGTTGCTTAATCAGCAGAATGAGTAAGATAGACTTGTCATCCAAAAGTCAATGGACTATTTTGTCACCCTTAAAGATCTCTTCTATTTTTTCCTTCCACTGTTTTTTTTTAGTGTTGCAATCTTAGCTTCCCTCCCATCATCTCTTTTCTCCTCTTCCATATATATTCTTCTCCCTCCCATGAACTTATTGCAATTAAGTTTGAAACAGGTTAAAAATTGGATCCCAAAAGCTTACTCCTAACATACAAGGTTAAAAAGGATCCCCCTTTGCGTTTGATTTTACTCCATTGAATTCTTTTTTGTAAAATTGAGCAAGTGCTCTTGTAGATCAATCAATTTCAAGCAAAACTCATGCTTAAACTTGAGTAATTGCAAAAAACAATTGTTCGTGAAACTGTTGCGCAAGCCAAGAGTGTTCCTCTTTCATTTTCTCTCGATTTCTTGCTCATTGCTCAACGATTTTTGAAAATCAATTGAGGGCTTTTGTAGATAAAGAAATTTTGAGCAAGTCCTATGCTAGAACTTGATTTTTCATTCAAAAATGAAAGAGAATTTGCCAAAAAAAAGTGATCTAGCGTATTGTTGCACAAATGCAATTTGTTCTTTGTGTTTTTCCCCCTTTTTTTTTATCAAACCTTTTGCGAAATTGGTTGAGTTTTCTTTATCCTTCATAGGAGGATTAAAATGCATCCCCATGTTCCTGGTTTGGTCACCAAAAATGGTTGCAATGTGCGAGTCAATTAAACCCGTTTTCCAGCATCTAGGTGAAGAAGATGAATTATGTGTGGAAACAAATTGGGAGAAAAGTTGAAATTGCAAAAATAAAAAATTAGGGGAAGGAATAGAAAAAATCTCCGAAGTGAACAAATAATCCATCCACTTATGATAGACAATTAAATTCATCTTACTCTGACTAAGCAACACACATATACATCCCTCATGAAAATTTAATTCAAAAGTGTCATGTAGAAAAAATCGTGAGAGTTAATGGTGGAGAGTTAATGGTGGAGAGTTAACAATAGGACCATTTTATCACTTTTTAAACATTAAGGAATTAAAAATTAATTTTTTATCTTTTAAGGAATGAAGTGTCAATGCTTGACTCTTTGAAAGACTGAAATAAATATTTACTCTTCAAATAACCACAACTGGCTTGGTCCATTTGATTTGGTCTCTTCGATTTTGTGGGCAATGATTTCCATGAGGTGCACTGCGACTTTGAGCTACCTTTGATTCATGCATGTACTATAATGACAGATTCACTGAGAGCTGAACAGGTTTTTAAATATTCTTCCAAAGAGCAACCATTGTTAAACTTTTTAATTTTAACTAAAATAATTACAAAATTTTGATTTTCTTAATTATGTGTGTTAAAAGATATTAGAAGAAACAAACACTGAATTAATCAATGTGAAATCGTTCTAATCTTTGTATTGTGTCTTAAGTTTAAAGTGAGCATTAGAAATTTTATTATTCATAATTAAGTTTAAATATGTTTTATCCCGAATAAATAGACGATATTTGTATTTGTTTTATAATAATTTTTTTATTGAGTTTATAATAAAACAACAATTTTATTTTTGGTTTTTAATATTTTGTTTTAGTTCTTGATAAATTGATAAATTTTGTGTTTATTCTCTAATAAATTAATGAATTTTATTTTTTGTTCCTAATAATAACAAATGAAAAAATTTATGAGCTGGATACTAAACATAAAATTCACTAATTTATCATGAATTAAAAAATCTATCAAGGATAAAAATAAAATTATTATTTATTAAAGACTCAATGTAAAACAAAAATTTATTAAAGAATAAATACAAAAATAGATATTTATCAAAGATAAAAATATATTTAAGTCTTATAATTATTAAATAAATTACATTAATACATCTTGAAATCTTTTGGGATTGTACACGAATTTCTTATTTTTTTTAATATTTATGATTTAATATTTTTTAAACAATTAAAAGGTTAGTGTGATGTAGAAACTATTTATTTTTAATGAAGGGTGTTACTATAACAATATTTTTTAAATAATTAAGATAATTAGTGTAGAGACAAAAGTATATTGAGAGAAATTTAAGGATACCATATTTATAACTGTAATTTACTCAAAATAATTCTATTTGACTTTAACAAATTGTTTGGTGTGGATTGTGGTCACTAGAAAGAAAAGAGGAGACAAAATTCATTTTGTAAAAGATTAGTTCCTAACTATCAATTGAAGTTAAAATTAGCCTAATAAAAGAAAAACACGAAAAAGTAAAACAATACTAACAGCATAACAATCATAACAATATAAACTTATTAAACAAGGACTGAATTATTATTGCCAGAACGAGAACTGCAATTTATAATTTTCCAATACATAGGCTTAGAAACTTTGGTCCCGGGAAGGGAATCTTCACCATATGCCACTCACGTTATCTTTTCATCACACCTTCACCTTCGATCCTTCCTATGTCCAATTAATTGTTTAAGGAGAGACCAACTCATAAAGTCACAAAGAATATTACTATAAACATTTGGATTTAGGTGGTGGTGGTGGTGGTGGTGTATTTCAAATTCCAGCTGTTACTATTGTTGTTTTATCGAAAACCCAAATTCCCAAAGGAATCGAAATTGAAATCGAAGTGGGAACAGAGCAACACAGAGCGTGATTTGTTCCAATCGGTCGGTGGGCTATGGAGAGTGTGAATGATCTGATCCAAGAGGCCAAGCTCCGCACTCTCTGGTGGGCCCTCTGTATATTCGTCGTTTCCTATTTCCTAACTCGTAAGTATTTCTTTTCCTTTGATTAGTTTAGTTTTAGTGAATTTAGTGGATGAATCTCGTGTTTCCACTCTCAATTTTGATTTAATTTTTGAAATTGGTAGCTCCAGCTTTACCAATTTTGCTTGGTTAGCCTTTGTTAATGCTGCTTCAGCTCATTGGTACTAATGGCTATGACTTTGGGTTGTGGAATCTTATAGATGAACTGAACTCATTACATGTTTGTATGTTGACCTAGAAGGTTTAGCTCACTTGGTTGAACAGTGTGGGTGAGTCTGCGTGAGTTGTTGTAAACCCCAGGTACCCGAGTTCAATTCCTACGAATAACAAAAAATGTTTGTTTGCTAGTGTGTAAGTGGCTTACTCTATCTAATGTGGCTGTTTATGGTTTTGTTTTGGTTATGACTTCAATTGAGGAGTTCCTGTGATCTTGTCTTTTTTGTTAATAGGAAAGAAGGGACAAAATGGAGAATATATTATGATTGTCATTCAATTGATCTGCTTTTTTTTTTCCTTTCTTTGTACTCATGTTTGTTCTGTACGGTGATTATGTGTCGTAGATACTAGTAAATCAATGTGGATGAATGTACCCATGTCGATCCTATTTGTTGTGGGGCTGCGCATTCTTTTCAATAGGGTGGAGTTCCGTTGGAAGGTTCCACAGCCTAGACTGCAGACCTATCTATCTCATTTGGAGAAAAAGCAGTTGTCTCTGAATGATCCACGCCTCACTAGTTTGCCTCCCCCTGCGAAATGGAAGAGGAAAATTGATTCTCCTGCTGTGGAGGCTGCAATGAGTGATTTCATTGATAAGATTTTGAAGGATTTTGTGGTTGATTTGTGGTACTCAGAGATTACTCCAGATAAGGAGTTTCCGGAACAGATACGGGCAATAATCATGGATGTTCTAGCTGAAATATCAGGAAGGGTTAAAGAGATAAACCTGGTTGACTTGCTGACAAGGTATCTGGTTTTCCATCTCCTGTATTTGCTGCCTGAGAGAAAGTATTTTATAAACTACTAATTTTCTTATATTTCATTTACATTTCAGGGATTTAGTAGATTTAATAGGTGTTCACATAGAACTTTTCAGAAGAAATCAAGCTACTATTGGTGTTGATGTTATGAAAACATTATCTTCTGAGGAGCGGGATGACAGATTAAAATTCCATCTGTTGAATTCTAAGGAGCTTCATCCAGCACTAATATCTCCTGAGAGTGAGTGCAAGGTGTGAGTGGAGTGTTTTGATGTTATATTTGTTTCTTTTGAGAATTATGTCTTCTGTCTTATCTCATGAATGCTTTTTTTGTCAGGTTCTTCAGCGGCTAATGAGTGCTGTTTTAGCTACAGTACTAAGACAACGAGAAGCTCAGTGTCCTGTGATTCGTTCTATATCTCGGGAATTATTAACTTGCTTGGTAATGCAACCTATTATGAATTTGGCAAGCCCTGGGTATGTTGTTGAATATTTTGTCTTGTATTTTTTTTGTGATAATTCAATTTTGGGGAGGTGGATCATAGCAATATCTACTCTATGCAAGGATTAGTCCATTCACGATTTAAAGTATTGTGTGTTTTTTTAGAAAGTTAGTTTTTTTTTCTCTCTATTATTTGTTGAAATTATATTTAGGGCTTACTTAGTTAAGTAGGTTGAAAGTGGGAAGTTGCAAAATAGAGGACAGAATGATGATTATTTTCAAACAGTGTTATGGCCTTGAGTATGAATACATTTTATCGTCCACCTTCTCATATTTATGTTAGATCAAGCATGTGTAAAGTGATTTTGTTCCGTTCTGGCTTTGTGCTTATGAAGTTGTAGATTTAAAACTATTAGACTAGAAAAAAAGTGTGAGGTTATGGATCATAAGGTTGAAGGCTGAGAAGTGAAAGGGTAGCTACAGGGACAGTATCAAGTTTAATATAAGGACTAAAACAAAATATAAGGACTTGTGTATTAGCACATGGGTTGAGATATTTATGAACTAAGTCTGGCATATACTAATTGTAATCATTGTGTTTCCATTTTTAAACAATGGTTTTGGGTTTTCCACATCTTTCATATGTTAAACCCTCTTGTTTTATCCAAGAGAAATTTCTAAATTTAAAGATTTATATGTAGAGTTAAAAAGATTACTTTTGTGGAATTTAAGTTGGAGAGGTGAAAGAATCCCTTAAGAGGAGGAATAATGCTAAAGTTGTTGGTCCATATGGTATTCCTACTGAAGTTTGAAATGTGTAAGAGAACATTGTATCGTTTGGCTCACTAAGTTAGTTAATGAGATTTTTAGATCTAAGAAAATGTTAGATGAATTGAGTAGAATCACTTTGCTAGAACAAGTGAGATATTCAAAATTGTGTAAAGTCTAAATTACAAAGGTGTAAAACTTATGAGTCACACTAAGAAATTATAAGAAACAATGATTGAGCATAGATTAAGAAAAGAGACTAGGATTGTGGATAAACAATGTGGATTTGTGTCAGGAAGGTCTACAACAAAAGCTCTTTAACTTCTATGAGGGTTTATGGAAAGGTATTGAAGCAAAGGAAGAGACTTGCATATTATTTTTATTGATTTAGAAGAAACATATGATCAAGTGTCAATGGAATTGTTGTGGAAGGATTTGGGAAAGAAAGGTGTTTGCATGACTTATATTCATGCTATACTAGACATGTATAATGGGATAACTACTAGTATGAAAACTTCTAGAGATAAAACTAAGGACTTCCTATAAGGATAGGTTTACATCAAGATTTAGTCTTGAGTCCTTACTGGTTTAATCTGGTCTTAGATGTGTTTACCAGGGAGACACAAAAGTTTATTACTAAATGCATGTTTTCTGCAGATGATATAGTTAATTAAGAGATGGAGTTAATTTTAAACTTGAGCCTTGGAGACAAACATTGGAAGCAAATAGTTTTCACTTGAGTAGAAGTAAGACGTAGTATATGCATTGTAAATTCAGCAAGAACCTAGAGGAAAGTGACTTGGAGGTGAAAATTGGAGATGTCACACCATATGTTTCTAAGTTTAAGTATTTGGGATTAATATTACAAAATGATGGGGAAATAAATGATGTCATGGTGGTTAAAATGGTAAAGGGTGCCAGAGATTATTTGTGATCTGAAATACAAGTACAAAGAGAAGTTTTATTGCATTGGGATCTGACCAACTAAACTATACTCTGGCAGTGTTATATTGGGCTTTAAAAGGATGAGAAGAAAATAAGAGTAGCAAAAATGAGTATGTTAAGATAAATATCTGACCTCACAAGAAGGCACAGGATAAAAAATAATTGTATATGAGAAGATATTGGTGTGACACTAAAGGAATCAAAAAGAATTGCAGAGAACTGAAGTGAGGTGAAATTGTTGATTGTATTCAACCCAAGAGAAAGAAGATTGCACCTCATTTATATAGACAGTTACTCAACTGTAACTGTTAACTAACCTGAGTTAGTTAGTAACAGCTGTCACACAGCTGTCTTAACAGATTAACTAACTAACTATAGACTAACTACTAACTGTAGTTTAGCCTTTACAGATCAGTTAAAACAAAAAGAAAAGTAGACCAAGTAAATATACTCCTATACCCCCCGCAAGCTCATGAGGGGTTGGCAGAATGCTTTTCGACCACTCTGAGCTTGGTCCTGTATGTAGTAAAATTAGAAGGAATGAGAGCCTTTGTAAGAATATCAGCTCTTTGATCAACAGCTGGAACATGAACAACTTGAAGATGCTAGGCAATGACTTTCTCCCTGACAAAGATTAAATCAAGCTCCATATGTTTGGTGCGAGAGTGCATCACAGGATTGTGAGCAAGAGCTACTATGCTCATATTGTCACAAAAAGTAATAGGAGTTCCATGAGGAATATGAAGCTCAGACAATAGTGATCGGATCCATGTGACTTCTGCTGTAGCCAAGGCCAGACTACGATATTCAGCTTCTGTGCTGGACCTAGCAACCACAGGTTGCTTTTTAGACCACCAAGAGACTAAATTGGAGCCAAATAAAACTGCTGCTCCTCAAGTGGATCTTTTGTCATCTGAATCAGAAGCCCAGTCAGCATCACAATAAGCATGTAGAGAAAATGGAGGTCCAGTAGAGGAAGGAAGAAAGCTGAGTCCAAAATTAATAGTGCCTGCCAAGTATCTGAGGATTCTCTTTACTGCTGCCCAGTGTTGTTCAGTAGGATCAGACATAAATTGACAGACCTTGTTGACAGAAAAACTAATTTCAGGTTGAGTGATGGTTGCATACTGTAAGGCACCCACAATAGATCTGTACAGGGTGGGATCAGAAAAGGACTCATAGCCTAACTTAGTTAACTTGCAGCCACCAACCATTGGAGAAGAGATGGAATTAGCTTCATCCTTCTTGGTCTTAGTCAACAGGGTCTCTTATATACTTGGACTGAGTTAGAATGAGAGCATCATTAGGCTGAGGTCTTACTTCAATACCCAAAAAATAGTCCAGATTTCCTATATCCTTAAGAGAAAACTCAGAATTGAATTTAGTAACCAAGGATTTAATGAAAGTAGGATTGTTGCCTGTGACAATAATGTCATCAACATACACCAACATATAGATCACAGTGCTGGGTTCAGTGTAAATGAATAAGGAAGGATGACACTTGGTTGACCTGAAATGGTATTGAAGAAGAGTAGCCTTAAGCATGTCAAACCAAGCTCTAGGGGCTTGTTTTAAGCCATAGATATCTTTCTGCAGCTTGCACACGAGTGGCTTGTTGCTGTTTTTAAAACCCGGAGGTTGAGTCATGTAAATATCCTATTCAAGAATGCCATTAAGAAGGCATTGTTGACATCTAACCGTTGAAGACTCCATTTGTGAGTAATAGCAAGAGACAAAAGAATTCTAACAGTTACTGGTTTGATTATAGAAGAAAATGTCTCATAGTAATCATAACCAAGTTTCTGATGAAATCCCTTTGCTACAAGCCTTGCTTTGTACTTGTTGATAGTGCCATCAGGATTCTCCTTCACCCTAAACACCCATTTTCAGCCAATAGGAGCCCTAGATGGAGGTAGATCAGTAAGAGTCCCATGCCATTCTTCATCAAAGCCTCATACTCAGCCTTCATTGCTGCCAACCAAGTAGGATTGGAAAGAGCAGTTTTGGTGGACTTAGTCTCAGAATGAGCAAGAAGAATTGTAGGATGAAGCCTAGGCTTGACAACACTAGCTTTGGCTCTTGTGCACATAGAGTGCACATTATCATGTCTAACAAGAGCATTTTGAGAAGCAGGGACAGGAGCTACAGAAACAGTGGCAGGGGAAGATAAAGATACCTCAGCAGTAGTGACTTCAACATTGGATGATGCATCTGAAGAAACACTGGTGGAGTATTAGGTAATTCAGAATTTCCTTGTGGCAAAGGAGAAGAATTAGATGTTGATAAGGTTGGTGTTGTAGCTTCAGGTGAATTGACAGATGCTACAGCTGTTTGTGAAGCAGTAGCAGATAGGCATGGCACCCGCGCGGGGCAAGGTGTCCCTGAACCTTACCCTGTTCCCCGTTCCCGTCCCCGCTCCCATGGTGGGGGTATTTTTTGCCCCGTCTCCATTCCTCGACTCCCCGTGGGGACCCCGTTTTATATTAAAAAATGTAAAAAATTATAAAAAAAATATAATTTTTTTTTATCTCAATTTTTCAACAATAATAGATTTAAGGTTTAATTCTAAGTTTAAAACATGACTAAAAATACCAAAATAAATCAATAATAATAGTAATAAAATCACACAAGCATAAAAGCATCCAAAAAATATCCAAGTACACATTAATGTTACAGTATTACACAATAAAAACAATAAAACTAGCATAACATTAAAAGTCTTTTTTTACTAAAAGTATTTTTTTACTAAAAGTATTTTTTTTACTAGTAAAATACTATATTAAGCCTTATATTTATGTTATACATATTATAAGTTATGAGGGTATGTAAGTAAAATTTTATATATGCGGGAATACGGGGACCCTGCGGGGAGCATAGTCCCCGTCCCCGAATTAGCTACGGGGGATTTTTCATCCCCATTCTCGTCCCCGCGAGGAATTTTTCCACGACCGCAGGGCCCCGAATGGGGCAGTCCCCGCGGGGATCCCCGAATTGCGGGGAGAATTGCCATGCCTAGTAGCAGAGGGTGTTGGGGCAGCTGGACGAGGAGACTGTAGCACAGTTAAAGTGTTGGGATGATTAACCCTGGTTGAAATAGTCTGATCTGATTCACCCATCAAGGAAGGAAAGGAAAACCTGATTTCATTGAAAATTACATCTTTGGAGATGTATATTCTGCCATCTGCAGTAAGGAATTTATAGCCTTTGAGAAAGAGAGTAACCCAAAAATATACATTCTTGACACCTTGGTTCCAGCTTGTGTTGACTATAAGGCTTGAGAAGAGGAAAACAGGCACATCCAAAAACTTTGAGGGATTTGTAATCTGGTAGCTTTTTTTTTTTTTATCAGCAAAGATAATATATATATATATATATATATATATATATATATATATATATATATATATATCTGAGTACCAGAGGTACAAAGATTACATAGTTGTGATTGTCCATGCAATCGGTTCCAAGTATCAGACTTAATACAGTCTCGATAGGAACCAAAAGCTGTCTACATATATGAGTCTATAACCTACTGATGTCCTATGACTGCTACCCTCGACTGATAAACAAAACCTTCTATAAGATTACTTGACCATTGATTAAAGTGGGTTACAAAATCAGTCTCCAAATTTCTAAGCCATGTCCAAAGTAAGAATGTTGCATCATCCAACAGTTTGTTGCCATTGAAGGTGTCATTGGAAAAAAGTATGTTGTTTCTCTGCTGCCATATGATTCATGTCAAAGCCAACCACCAGCACTTCCACCTGTTAACCCTTATTCCATCAGCCAAACCAAATACATGTTGAAGGAAATGCTGCCTTGGATTTTGCAGGAAAGCACCTAGGATGTTCACCCAAGACAAAGATTCCCACCATATAGGAAGGATTTTGCTGCAATGAAAAAATAAATGGGCTGCATCCTCCTCCATGTTCCTGCAGAAAGGGCATAGCATATCATTAATCTCAACCTGTCACCTTTGCAAATTTGTTTTTGTTGGCAATCTATCTCTAATTAACCTCCATGCGAAGACTGAAATTTTGCTTGGAATCTTTAATTTTCATAATTCCTCAAAAACTCCGTCATGACTCTCCTCTATTGTTTCCCCCCTCAACATATTATAAGCACTTTGTAATCTGGTAGCTTGTGAAACAGTCTTTGATAAGGCACTTCATTTTGAATTGCTGAGGAAGGAAGTCTGTTTATTAGGTAAACACTAGAAATGACTGCATGATCCCAATAGTCAAGTGTCATTGAGGCCTGAGACAACATAGTTAAAGCTGTTTCCACTATGTGTCTGTGTTTCCTCTCTACAACACCATTCTGATGGTGTCTATGAGGACAAATCAGTCGATGCATAATACCAAGATCTGGAAGATACTTAGAGAAAGGCCTATATTCACCTCCCCAATCAGACTGAACAGCTTTGATAGGTAGGTTAAATTGAGTTTTAACCATTGTTTGAAACTGTTTAAAAATAGCTAGAGTGTCTGATTTACTTTTGAACAAGTACAGCCAAGTAAATCTTGTGTAGGCATCAACAAATGTTGCATAATATTTGTAACCATTGCTGGACATAATAGGAGAGGGACCCCACAAATCAGTATAGATAAGTTCAAATGGAGTTGAATAGACACTAAGAGAAGGGGAGGAGGGAAGTCTATGGGATTTACCAATGCAACAATGTTAACAAAAGTCAGAACCTGTTTTATTGATAATGGGCAGATTACAAAGTTTGAATACAAGTTTCATAGTATCAACAGAAGGATGTCCTAATCTAGAATGCCAAGTGGCAAAAGATGTAGAACCACTAGAAACTGTATTTACAACAGAAGCATCATTGATTCCTTTTACAGAATTCAAAACAGAATTTGAAGATGCTCTGAAGACAGGTTCTGAAACATCAGATGAATTGGTATTGACAGTGATATGAGATTTGAGTGGCAGTCTAGATGACTGAAGAAGATTAAGGAATTGGTTAAGGCCATCAGCACGAACCAACACTTGAAGCAGGACCTCTTTAGAGACCTGAGATTTGACCAGGCAAAACTGAGAATGAAACTCAAAAAACACAAATTATCTATACAAAACTGACTGACACTCATCAAGTTTTTGGTTATAGAAGGAACAAATAACAGGTTATTAAGAACAAGAGGAATTTGAGAGTTAAAAGGAGATTTAAAGGAAGTTACACCTGAGAAATTGATGTTTAACCCCTGACCATTACCAATAATAATTTGATCTGGTCCTTCAAAGGGTGTGGTCTGTTGCTGACCAAAAAAAAAAGGGTGTGGTCTGTTGAATATTCTGAGAGACATTGGTAACATGGTGAGATGCATCTGAATCTGGATACCAGTTTTGTGAAGAGGATTGAGCACTGGTTAGATGGGCTTTGGGTGGAGGATTGTTGTATTGAGGTGGGGCATTCTGATATAAAGGCTGATTGGAATGCTAATTAGGATATGAATTGGAAGATTGGATGGGATATTTGTTTGAATGTTGGTTATTGGGATACTGGTTTGGGTACTGGTTTTAATATTGGTTTGGGATTTGGTTAGAATACCACTGTTGATTGGGATTTTGGTTTGAGTTGGAGTACTGATTCTGGTTTGGACAGTTCATTGGTCGAGTAGGGACATAGTTATCATCATGCCTGTAATAACGGTAGGAAGCCTCATGTCCATATTTATGACAGATTTGACACTGAATGTTAGAGAACTGACCACCATGACCCCCACGGCCATCACCATAGCCGTGACCACCACCGCAGCCACCACGAGTTGCGGCCACCTCCACGGCCATTGTTGAGAAAATGATTACCTCCACTGTAGTTGTTGTAGGTTGAATCAGTGTTCAGAGCAGCACTGTGTTGAGTCTGAGCAGCATTAGCTTGTGGCTCTGCAGTAGTGGTGGAACACATCTGCTGCGGGGAGTTGGGGATAAAATTAGGTTTTGATGTTTCAGTGAGATTGATTGAAGCAATCGATTTCTTGTGAGACTTTTCAATGCGAATCTCATGAGCAAGGAGAGTTTTGACTTCATCAATAGTGAGAGGCTCCAATCGACAACTGATAAGCGTAACCAGTGACTCAAACTCATCCAGTAGTCCATCAAGATCGATATCAACATGTTCAATAGCCAGAACAAAATCTCCAATAGATGAAAGCGAATCGATCAAGGTCTGAATGCGAATTAGATATTCAAAGATCGAACGATTATCTAGCGAAATGTTACGAAGATCATTACGAAGATGCTTCTTCTTTGCACGAATGATAGATTGAAAGTGTCAATGAAGCTTATTCCAGACATGCTAGGAGGACTTACAACTGATGAGTCTAGCGAGAACTTCACCGGAAAATCATGGATTGAAGCCATGATAGCAGAAGTTGATCTTGTTGTTCCCAAAGCAGAAACTCAGGAGAGACATTACCAGCATCACAATCAGCTAGAGAAGCATATCACAGTGGAATTTGTGGATTTATGAGGAGATAGTGAAGACGGTGGCCTTTGATCACAGGCTCAACTTGTTGACACCACAGCAAATAGTTGGAATTCGTGATTTTTTCCAAGATCAAATGGGAGATATCTTTCGCTGTTGCAATGGAGGAAGTGACGGCGACTGGTGTAGCAGCGTCTGCATTGACCGGAATCGCGTTCACCAGAGTTGCATTATGCACCGGAACTTCATTGGTCACCAGCGGTGGCAGAGGAGGGTTGTTAGAAGTGGAAGCCATGAAGAAAAGCTAAGGATCGAACACTAGCTCTGTGATAGCATAAAGGAATCTAAAAGAATTGCAGAGAACTAAAGTGAGGTTAAATTATTGATTTATTCAACCCAAGAGAAAGCAGATTACACCTCATTTTATATAGACAGTTACTCAACTGTAACTTTTAACTAACCTGAGTCTGTTAGTGATAGCTGTCACACAGCTGTCCTAACAGATTAACTAACTAACTATAGATTAACTACTAACTGTAGTTTAGCCTTTACAGATCAGTTAAAACAAAAAGAAAAGTAGACCAAGTAAGTATACTCCTATAGACACCTATTAAGAAAAAGATGATAAAAAATTGGTTAAGGTAGTTTGAACATGTGTAAAGGTCATTGAAGGCACCGACAAAGAGAATAAATTGTATGATTTTTAACTATGTGAAAAGAGGTAGAGAGAGGCCAAGAAGGACATTGGAGAAAACTATTAAAAGAAATCCCATGGTGAATACTATCCTTGAGAATTTGGTTTTTAACTAAGCCAAATGATGTTGTGCGATTCATGTAGCCAACTTTACCTAGTAGGATATGGTTATTGTTATTTTTTGTTTTATGTAGAGTTAAAAAGGTAAAGTATTGGAAAAAACTGAAGTCCTACATCGGCTAGAGATAGTGTCAAGATAAAGTATATAAGTGGGGGGCAACCCTCACCCTCTGAGCTAGCTTTTGGGGTTGAGTTAGGCCAAAACCCACATTCTAAGATAAAGCATATTGTTTAATTGTGACAATTGAAAATATTTTATGCACAAATATTGTAGAGCATTTGCTTCTTAATTATACATTATATGGTCGGTCACTCAGTCATCTACGAGACTGGAAAAGTTGGAGTAGCATTTTAACTGCATTTCTTTATAATTTTTGCAATTCCTGTTCATGATACTATGTTTATCTTGATGATCAGGTATATTAATGAACTGATTGAATCTCTTCTACTTCTCTTTAATGATGATGGTACGCAAGGGATGGGCAGTGATCAGTCAACTAATGTAGCAAGTCACCATCATGGTCATTCTGTTGCCAGTGAGGGTGGACACAACAATCTCACAGCCTCTAATAAGCATCCATCTTTAAATCAAGGAACTGGTATGATATTGGCTAAAACGAGTGATCAGGGAGGGACATTGTTACAAGATAGCATTCTCCATCAAGATTCTTCACAAGTCAGGCCTGCTGATTGGGCACGAATGTTGGAGGTTGTAAATCAGAGGAGAACTGAAATTCTTATGCCTGAGAATCTTGAGAACATGTGGACAAAGGGAAGGAATTACAAAAGGAAAGAGAACAAAATTATCAAAACTGGCTCTCAGGATCTTCCTGCAAAGAGTCCATCTACAGACAGTTCACTGCCTCATAGAAAATTGGCTCAGGAAACATCAGCAAGTAAACGTGGAAAGTATGAAGTTGCAGAGGGGAAGTCTTCTCTGCCACCATTGCCTGTCATGGGTTCAGCTCCCCTGCAAAATGTTGGAGATGCAAAAAGTTTAGAATCTTCTAAAAACCCTGACAAAGAATTATCTATTGTGGGAGATCTTGCTTCTGATGGTTATAAAAGCCCGCTGAAGAGGTCGAGTAGTGCTTCTTCCTTAGGAATCCTATCTAATAAAGAAGACTCCATAATTTCAGAATTTTTCAACCCGGAATTTGAGAGGCACAGTGAAGGATTTCGGGGAAAGAGTTCTTCTGATATGATTGTTAGGAAAGAAGGGCCATTAGTTCCTAAGCTCCGGTGCCGGGTATGCACTTTTGGCTGTAATAGTTTTCAGATATAGTATTCTAAATACTGTTAATGATAGATATAGAATCTCTTTGGTAAGTTGGCATAACCTTTTATAAATTAGAATGGATTTGAGTTCTGTTGGTACTCGTTGATTGTTGTTTTTGTCTACTCAAATATTGCAGGTTGTGGGAGCATATTTTGAGAAAATTGGGTCCACATGTTTTGCTGTTTATTCAATTGCAGTGACTGATGCACAAAATAAAACTTGGTTTGTAAAAAGAAGGTTTACTTCTTTCATACATTTTTATAATAGCAGTAGTAAACAATTTACATTTAAAATTTGAAATTTAATACAGACAATTTAATTAGAACTTGCTTTATACAAGGTGTGATTTATTTACTTTCAAGTTCTAAGATCTCACCATAAATAAAATGCAAGGATCACTAAATTGTATTTTTTGTCTAATCTTTCTCTTTCCCTATTGAGTTTAACTACTCACCATAGAGAATAAATATGTTCAAGTCTCAAAATTGTTTTATTCCATCTTTATATTTGTGCTTTGACTCAGCCATAATTTCTCTTGGTGATATTCAGATACAGGAATTTTGAGCGGTTGCATCGGCATCTTAAAGATATTCCCAATTACACATTGCATTTGCCTCCTAAAAGGATATTTTCCTCAAGCACAGATGATGCCTTTGTACATCAACGTTGCATTCAACTTGATAAATATCTCCAGGTATCTTATTCCTTATCTAAAAAAGGTTCTTAAGTTTCCCTTTGTACTATTTTTATTAATTACATCTTGCTACAGGATCTCCTGTCAATAGCTAACGTAGCCGAACAACATGAAGTATGGGATTTCTTCAGTGTTTCCTCAAAGGTGTGCTTTTGCTTGGTATTTCTTATCATAACTTCTGACAAGGGACTTTACACAATTTTCTCTTCGTACTTTTGGATGTCAAAAATGACAATCTAAGATCTAACAAACTATTTTTGTTCTGTTTTACCCCTGAAGAACTACTCATTTGGGAAATCTCCTTCGGTGATGAAGACCTTGGCAGGTATCTGGTTCTATGTTCTGACATTTTGGTTTTATGTCATATTCCGTGCTCAGGCTATAGCTATTCTATGTATGGTGGCCCCTCCTGTTAATCTTCTGAGTTAATGGAATTTTTATTGGCAATTCTGTTTTTAAAATTTTTGAAGTCCTTAAACTTTTGAAAGTCTGATTACCATTTAAAAACAATTAAACAAAGGATTGATTACACCAACCTGGCGACCTCTCCTGAGGTTAGCAGCAAATACACTTATACTTCGCTTGTTTCATAAATTACACACACTTCCCTTTAACATCCCTTGCTTTGCTATTTTTAAGGGTACTATGTGTATGGTTTGTACATAAAAAATAAGGGATGCAGGTGTAACTTATTAAAAATAAAAGGTAAAAGGTGTCAGCGTCGTTGCATAAGAATAATATAAAAAATAAGGGATGTAGTTGAAACTTTTTAATCAAGTAGGGTAGGTGTAATTACCACTAACCTTAGGGTAAGTTAGTTTAATTATCCCTAAAAAGAAAAATTGAATAGAAGTGGTAGAAAAAGCTTCCTGCTGTACCAACGTGTGTCTTTTCTGTGTTATTTGTGGACTCAAGCCCATGAGGTTGAAGCTTTTCTGTCATTATTGTGGGTTGATTGGGCAGGATAGGGGCTAGTTAGCTATTGCATTGTATTATCTGATAAAACTTTTTTGTTGAAATTATATGTGGCTCTTCTATGTCTGACTGTCTGTTATAGCTGCAGTTTTTTCATTGGATGTCAAAAGTGTTTATTGTAGAAAATTCTGTCAATGAATTATTCATCCCTAGATGATAGAAAATGTTTTGCATGAAGAGCTTTTTAATACCTTTTGTAATATGGACTGAATTGGTATGTAACTACTTATAAGATGATTGTGTTACAGGAAAAAAAATGTCATTTTCTTATTCTAAAACCAGTCCTTTGTTTTTTTATGGTATTTAGTATTTGTGTTTTAACTTAATCCTAATCTGAAAAAGGTGTTTTAAATTTAGATTTTTATTGTATTTTATTTTTGGTCTATTGATTCCAAATTCAATGTTTTAATTTTTTATATTAACAGTCAATGTAGATGATGCTATGGATGATATTGTACGCCAGTTTAAAGGGGTTTCAGATGGTTTAAGGCGAAAAGTTGTTGGTTCATCATCCCTCATCAATGAGGGATCTGCTACATCTAATACCACATGGAATTTGTCCTGGAATGCAGATGAAATTGACAAAAGCATTCCGAGGCAAAGTACTGCAGAAAGTGTGTTTAGCTCTGATAATGAGGAAGGTGAAAAGAACAATTTTGACCGTGAGAATATTGATAGAGCAGTAGCACAAGATAGTGGGTTGCATTCTGACAATGCATTGATCTCAAAGGGCAACTCATCACGAATAAACAATTGTGATGAAGAGTCCAGCAACTTGGAATTTGATAGAAAGCATGATATGGTGGTTGAAGCTAGGGTTGGCAATGATATTCCTGCTACAAATTTCATTCTGGTTCATGGTAATTTGGAGGATCCAGTTGGAGTGCCACCTGAGGTCTGTGTAGTCAGCTGAGTTTTCTTTTCTGGTTTACAAATTGCACTTTAGCTGTTGATTGAGAAACTCGGTTCTTTGCTCTAGTACTTACTGCTGTATGCTTAGTTTATTTATTAGGTCATTGTTTTTGGTACTAAGATGCTGGCTAGAATACTGCCCACTTGGTCAAGCTGGGAATAGCATTTATAACTGAGTCTGAGACATGATGCAAACCATAGAACGATAGAACATAATACTTCTGTTGCTCTCTTATCTTCCTTTTTGAAAAAATAGTAATTTCTTAAAAAGTAAGAAAAGATTCTGTACTTTTACTGAGTTTATTCATTAGTTTGCTAAAAGCTGGTTTTACTTTCTTGGGCTTTTGTGTCTGCCATAGGTGTATCCACCAAATATTTTAAGAAGCTGAGCTATTATCAGGCATCCTAGCTTTCATAGACTTGTTCAGTTCTTCAAGATCCTGATACCTCAAATATGTACCAAACCTTTTGAAAAGAAAGTTTTCTGTAACTTTTTCTATCATGAAGTAAAAACGAGAAGCATGAATCGAACATATTGGTGTTCAAAAACATTTTGGAAACATGCTTGGTGATCTACTGTAGCTCCTCTCTCATTTTCCCTTTCTCTCCTTCTAGGGGGAAGTATAATGGTTTGAGAACCAGAAGAAATCAGGACTGAATTTTTACTTAGGATTTTGTGAAACAGAATATTGTCAGGATCGTTTCATTTTCTCTTCATTCTTTGATGAGAACCCTTTCTTTTTCTCTGGTTTAAAAGACATATTATGAACATTAATACGTTTGATATTTTTCTCTTTGCAGTGGGCCCCGCCTAATGTTAGTGTCCCCATTTTGGATTTGGTTGACAACATATTTCAGCTTAATAAAAGAGGCTGGATAAGGTATACTAATCTATTTGGTTGTTCTGTAATTTTCAAGTCAGTAACTTCTAGAAATAATGTCTGTAACTTCCAAAAAATTTAATCTTATACCAATTTGCAGAAGCTTCTTTTGATGTTTATTTTAGGTGTTTTTCTAGATTACAAGTTATCTTAATATACCATGTGATTTTGCATGTTGTTAGAGACAAAATTATTCCTCAACTTGCATTGCACCTAGCAGCTCATGATTTTAGAATATCAGGTTCCTTGAATGAGAGACTGATCCTTGCACCCTTTCATTATTAAAATTTAGCACAGCATAGTGACGATTGTTCAACTTATGCTTTGTCGATGTGTCAAATGCCAGAAGGGATCCATCTCCCCCCTCCTCTGTCAAACACTGCAAATGGTCAGGTTCTTCTGGTATAAAAAACCAGGAGCATATAAAGATTCTATTTGATAATTCAGAGTTTAATATTCAAGTTAAGGTTCTGCGAGGTGAAGAAGAAAGACTTTTGATGTAGACTTAGGTTCTCTGTTTGTTATAAACCTATCTAGACTTTTGGTCTACATCAATTCTCTCAAATTTATACTTGAATACTATACCCATAATTATCAAGGACTTTTCTTTTTACCCATGGCTTCCACTCTTGCTTCCCTCAGTCCTTCTCTATTTATTGATAGAATTTTAGAGTGTTACCCTTTACCACTTTCGTTCCTTTATCCCCTGATTTGAAATGAATAATTTACCGATTAAGCTGCTCATGTTAGCTTCTTTTTTTATTATAACCATCATTTATAGCATGCCTTAAATTTTGTTTCTTAAGCTAAATGGTCTCTGACCGTACAAAATATTAAGTATCATTACACTGTCAATTTGTTTAATTTCTAAGACTTAAAAGTTGCTAATGTTGTCATTTATGTTCATGCAGAAGGCAGGTCTATTGGATTTCAAAACAGATATTACAGTTGGTGATGGAAGATGCAATTGATGATTGGCTTCTGAGACAGATTCATTGGCTCCGGAGAGAGGAAACTGTTTCCCAAGGGATTCGGTGGGTCCAAGATGTAAGAATTGAACCTAATTTTTAAACATCTTTTACGGATGCATTGTATGCCAACTCACAGAAATGAAGCTTTTAATACAAATTAAAAGTAGTAAAAACTAGGCCTAGTTGGTTGTCTATGGCCTGATTAAAAAATAACTATTTTTCTGTTTGATAGTGCATCTAAAGCACTGGATATAGTTGTAATGGGCTAATCATGTTCTGAGTTTTCAAACGATTAAATAAAATTTTGCATTAGGAAGTGATATCTAATTATCAATACATGTCCTTTTTATCTTTTATGTTTTTGTTTGGTCAAAAGAAAGTCAATTCGCTAATTGCTAGTCTTGATGAGTCAAAGATTGCTGATGAAGGGCTAAACTCTTGTGCGGAAATTTCTTTATTATAAATTATAGTTACCACTCAAATTTGGATGGAATTATCTCCAGGCAATAAGAAAAAAATAAAAATTATAGAATAATTTACACTGGATTGTGCAAATCTTTCATGTGTGCTCATGCTTTCAGGTCCTGTGGCCCGGTGGTACATTTTTTTTAAGAGTAGGGACTCCCCAGATAATTAGTGACAGTGATAAAAAACCTTCTCCAACAATGAGCAGATCTGGTGGAAACAACATCACGAAATCTGAGTCAGGATCTTTTGAGCAAGAGCTCGAGGCTGCTCGTAGAGCAAGTGACATCAAGAAACTGCTATTTGGTTAGTTTTATTTCCTGTAGAACCCTATGTTGATTAATTTGAGATTGATTGTTAGATATTCTTCCACTTCAAAGTTTTTTTTAACAGCGTTGGTATTTTGTATGGATTTTGATTAAATTAAAGCTAACTAATCACGCTTTAAGTTAACCATAAGAGAGAAAATTTATCACCAATCACGTTTCAGAATATGCTAGGTACCAATTTTGTATTTCTATCAAGTGTTTTACATTATTTAATCTTCTTTCCTCTATACAACACTAACAATAGTCTCATCCGACTAGGTGAGGTTAGTTACATGAAACATATGATGCCATTGAAGTCAGTTAAAAATCAAATTGTCAAAGATATTATTGACCATAAGATCTCTTTTGATAATTCTCTTATGTCCTTTGTTTTCCGTTATCCCTTTTCACACCGTTAAAATTCATGTGATCTACTTTCCTCACCGTTGTCTCTAGTGACATTCTTTGCATGTGTCAAAGCCACTTTAAGTGATTTTCTGTCGGCCTTTTCTGGATAGGTGCTGCACCAATATTTTCCCATTCTGTATCCTATCGTTTCTTGTATGATCATACATCTATCTTAACATAATTTCTGCTATTCCTACTTTTTTTATCTTGTTATCCCAAACTCCAACATTCATTACCATAAAGTATAGCTGGTCATATATAAATACGATAAAACTTTCTTTTGAGCTTTATAGGTACTTTAAGGTCACAAATAACCTTTGATGTTTTTCTTCATTTTAACTGCCAAGGTTATATACTGTGTGTGACAGTGTTAATTTCCCCATCATTTTGTACTATTAATCTTCTTTTGTGTTGATTTCCTCTTTCTTCAAAGATTAGTGCTCAAACACGCTGTTATCTTTCACTAATTTGTACTGTTGACACCTCAGTTTATCTGTTGTAGTCACACTCCCCGTTATTTAGTTGTTTGGTTATTAGACATTTTCAATATACCCTTTTTTCAAATTGAATACAAAAAAAAAAAGTAATATAATAGTTTGTCAAAGGTTTAAATTGTTAATCTAGTTGTTACTTCATAGTGCTAAAAACAAATAAATTCATATAAATTCTAATCAAATTAGTAGTGCTATTTAGATTAAAATTGAATAACAGCTAAACTTCACATAATCACACTTCACACGTAATTAATTAAAGAATGGGATCAGTGTAATTGCAAGTTTACAATGATTGGAGAGGTAGACGAGAAAGTTAGATAAAGTTACAGCATGCATTTATTTTTCCCTCTACATAACTTAGATGCACATCCCACTTATGGAATTTGTTGGCCCTTAATATTCTGGGGAATTTATAATGGCATAGTTGCTGTAGAAGGTCTTTGAATGTTATGGTACTTCCATGTTCCATGTTCTTCATTCAGTCTTTTTAGAATCTTATGTTGATTTAAGTGAGAACAGCGGGTGCCATTGCCAGAATTACATTCCCAGACTTTGACATATAAAGTTTCCATTCTTACCAGATGGAGCTCCAACAACTCTAGTCAGCTTAATCGGCCATAAGCAGTACAGACATTGCGCCCGGGATATATACTACTTTAGTCAGGTTAAATCCCTGTCCCATACCATAGCTGTATTCACTTGGTCCAAACTTCTTTCTTGTGTTTGCTATGATCTTTCTCTTATCCACTTGAAAAAATTTCTGCTAATAATTCTATCATCTTCTTGTGTTTTAGTCTAATATATGTGTGAAGCAACTTGCTTATGCAATTTTGGAACTTGCACTTGTCTCCATCTTTCCTGAGATTCGGAATGTTGTGGAGAGTATTCACCAACCTGTATAGAGTTCTTCTATATGACATGTGGTATGGCCAGCATATATGAATGAAATTGGGAAGAACACGTTTTGGTATTCACCAACACAAGCATCGACCAATGGTTTTGTAACTATGTCCCAACTGTATAAAACATAGGTTTAGGGCGTGTACAGAAACAATTGTTTTGTGGGATTCATTATGCTTTGTCAAGTCAAGGCATACCCCATTGTCTCGGGGATTTTGTATATTGTTACAGACTCGAGAAATGCATCTAGTGAGTATTCTTTTATTTGTTCATCGTTGGGATACGACTCATACGAGGATTTTTTTTTATTTGGTTAACTTTTTGCTTCCTCAATAGATACCATTATGGGATAAATACTTATTTTAAGTTAGGGTTGGCCAGGGACAACTTGCACCTGAAGTTTACTGTAGTGACACTGTTCATAAGCCTCTCTTTTTTTTCGTTTTCATTTCTTATTTAATCTTTTCTTTTAATTGTACAAATACAATGAAAATAGATTGCAATTTTTCGAAAGATATTTTTTTATCTTAATCTAATTTTATAGCATTATTTAAAATTGTGTAATACAAAATTATGATGTTAATATTTTACATTCGAATACAAGAAAAATGAATGAATAATATAAAAAAAAGGTTTAAATATATTTTTGATCTTTAATATATACTTGAATTTTGAGTTTGTTCCCTAATAATTTTTTTTGTTGCATTTGTTCCTGATATTTGAAATTTTTTGTTTTAGATGTCTGTGTCCATTAAATATTTGATGACACAATTTGTGGTGGTTCAAAATCATTAGTATTTGATTCAAAAACAAATTAAAAATAATTTTTTTCTTTTTCTTATTACATCCTTCTTTTTCACTTCTCTTTCTTCCACCTTCTTCTCTTTATTCCTCCTAAATGAAAACTAAGGAAATCGCATCATTGCACGATCATTCACGCATCGTGAACCCATCCAAACTATCACAAGCCTCAATCATGAACCTGTTCCAAAACTACAGTCACTCTAGATCAACACAAAATAGAGTACATTCAAGGAAATGTCTAGGCCCTTGATTTGGATCTCAAATTTAGGTTATTATTGATTTGGGTTTTAGAACTGGGTTGTGTGTTGTTGGGTTTAGGGTGTTGTGGGGTTTGGGTCAAGGTTCAGTGGTGTCGTGGTGGTCACAGCATGAACAAGATCACGAAAGTTGATTCATTGAGGAAGAGCACAATAGGGTCATGGATGATGTTTGATTGTGATGGAAACACAATGGCATTCACCACCAACGATGTCGTAGTGGCCCTTGTCACTAATGAGCCAAAGTTTTGTGTTTACTAGTGCCATCGAAACCATCATGCAATGCCATCATCCCTCTCCACAATTGTGTGTTTGCATCACATATTAAGGTTCAAAATGTGAGTTTGGAGAAACAAAATGTTGGATGTTAGGAAGAATGAGAGTGTTTGTGAGATTTTTTTTAATTGATTTGAGATCTATTTTGGAAGATGAAGATTGAAAGAGAATATGGTAGGTGAAAGACTAGTGCAACAACTCATAAGAGAGTTTCAATTTTTTATTTTTTTACTTTAATTAATTCTAACGGTTTTTAATCATCAGAAATTTTAATTTTAATTTTTGAAACAAATACTAACAGTTTTGAGCTGCCACAAATTATGATATCAAATATTTAACAAACTTTATCACTTAACCAACATCAGAGACCAAAAACAAAATTTTTCAAATATCATAAGTAAGCGTAAAATTCGGATATATATTAGGGATTAAAAACATATTTAAGTAAAAAAAATCTTATGATATTTTTATCTTAATCTAATTTTTTAGCAGTATTTAACATTTTATTTGTATTTAAAAACTTAATATCAATGATTTAATTAATTAGCATTGTTTAAAATTATGTATTAAAAAATTATAGTTTAGTATTTTCCCTTTAAACACAATAAATATAAACAGAAAATATGGAAGAAGAAAAATCTGACATTAGGTGAAAAGTTGAAAACATAGTTTCATTTAGGTTAAGTGATAAAAACAAAAAGATAAAGATAAAAAAAAATGGCTACATTATGACTTATTTTGATCACTATATAAATTTTTGTATACTAAAAATAAATTAAATGTGTTTTTAGTTTTCGAAAATATACATTTTTTGCATTAATCTATCTTCAATCTTTTTTCCTTAAGTCAAAATCTTTATTCATTTGTGAATGTTAGGAAGTAAAAGAAAAATACTTTTTACTTTTACTCCATACAAACACTTTACGGAGGGATTAAAAATACATTGTTTTAGACTAAATATAAGAAATAAAGAGAGGAAAAACATTGAAACTTAATTAATTTGTAAAAAGTACCATGTTTTAAGATAAAGAAATTCTTAGTTGAAATATCATTTATAAATTACTTACATTTATTTCACAAAATGAGCAAAAGCTCAGGTCCATAACTTATCAAATGCAAAATTCGATTTATATACTTTACTTAAGCCATCATACTCATAGTTTCCAAATTACTTAATCAAAATTAGTAGTTTCAGTTTGAAATTTCAGTCCGACAAAACTTATGTTTTTAAAGTACTTTTTATAAATGCATAAAAAGGTGTTTTTTTTATAATGAATTTTCCTAGTATATGGTCACACATGTAGTTAAATATCTAAATTTATCTCTTATCATTCTTGTAGTAAATTTGCTTATACCTATTCATAAAAATATTATCAAATGTTTATTAAAATTAAAGTTTCATTTCAATAATTAACAAATCCACTAGAGTCGTTCAGTGGTGGGATTTGAATAATTTGTAAAAAGTTCTATTTTTTAACCTTGTTATCAGCAATGTACACACACAAAAAAAAAATCAATAATCAACATTTGTGGCATTTTAACTGAGAGGGAAAAAAAGAAAAAAAAAATGAGAGGGATTTTGTGGCATTTTAACTGAAAGGGAAATAAGGAGGAGAAAGCGCCAAAATCTTGGCTCCAACATTTCAAAAATCTATCTTTTGTCATAATTTGGAAATCATATTTTGGTTATCTATATTTTTAAAATTTTTAAAAATGTATATAAATTTGTAATAATATAAAAAATAAAAAAAATAATTGTGTTATGAAAAAACAATGGAGTAAAAATTTATATTTAATTATTACAAAATTAATTTTATGTTGTTTATTTATTTATTCACTCTCTTTTCTACTTGTACAAACAAGTAATGATTTTTTTTACAATTTTTTCCTATTTTTATTCATCCAACAATCCACATTTTTCACATTATTTCTTTTCTATTATTTCCTCTATATTTCTCTTTTAACCCTAACAAAACATCAAATCCAAGAGTGAAGATGATGATGATAATAATGAAAACTCCAAGAGTGAAAGTGAAGAAGGGTAAAAAATGAAGGTTACGAGCAAGTCAGAGAGCAAAGGATCAAAGAGAACATAGAGAGAATGTCGAAGCTTGGCTTATTCGACCTTTCTCACAATCTTAAACCCCCAAAGAAAAACTCTCTCCCTAAGAAACAAAAGAGGAACACCCACCAACCCAACCATTTGTGACACTCTCTACTCCGATATACATATTTATATAATAAAATACATGAAAATACGAAATTACATAAAATGAGATTTTATTCAATGAACATAAAAGAGTTCACGTGGGTAAAAAGTTCATATTCACTTCACTATTACCAAATAAAACTTGTTAGAAACATTTTCGGCTCAAAACATCATGCAATTAAACAAAAACTCATGCCCCACATCCTATCAGAGCATTATTTCCCGACATCCTTTAACACAGGGTTTCTTAAAGCAATCCACCTAGGCATCTGCTCTCACGAACACAAAGTCCGAGATCATCACAGGATTCAAACACAAACAACACACGAAGAGTGAGTTATCACATTCCTAACTAATAGAGAGAAACAAGACAACATGTAGATATACATATAATATAAATGAAATACAACTTACTTAAGTACAATTCACGTCATTTCACCACTTGTCTCGTAACATCACATCTCAACACAACACGTCTCATTCATTTTCACATTAAAACACAATATCACTCAAACAATCAATATTGATCAATACACAAGTGTTATGCAACAGTTACACTAAGACTCAATCCTATATGCAATGTGTTTAAAAACTTTTAAATAAATTTTGTATGATTTTTTATTTATTTATTTATATTTGTGAGGGTAGAGGGTGTCACAGGGTTCCATAGTGAATCCCATCATAGTACTCGCCGCGCAAAAATTTGTCGCCCATAAAGAGTCTTACAATTGTGTAATTGCACAGTTCATAGCTCATAACTCAATAAATACAATATCTCAATACACATGTATCTCACAATTTCAATCACATTTTCACGATCTCAATATAACAATTTATCATGCTAATCTAGTAAATTTTATCCAAAATACAAACAATTTATACAAAAACAGCTTCTTACAACATGAGGAGTAAAACCCCTCAAATAATTTCATTAATCATTATCAAAATCATAGGTCAAAAACACGAAAACATCAAGAGCACTCAATTTTATCAACTAATTTGCATCAGAACATCAATTGGTCCATCAAACACAACAATATCGTAACTATAAACATAAATGAAGAATTATAATTCAACAAACATCCTAAAATAAACCCTAATTTAAACCTCTAAGGATCCCTACACACGTTCATTCTAACTTCAATTGCAATAAATTCATCCCTTCGGGCTCACATGTGTAGTCTGAAAGCGATAGCGGCATTTCTAGCAGTTGTCAAAAAATTTTGATTGCTCTGTTAGGGTTTCCAAGCGTTAGAGCAAAGGAGAAGGGATTGAACTCTCTATTTCACTATCTCCGTGCGAGAGATGTTTCTCTCTACGGACATTATTTCATAAATCTCAACGGTGAATGTGTGCAAAAGTGAATTTTGAACCTGGTGTTTAAATTTCACGACGATCTAACGGTTAATAAGTTTGAGATCAAAATTTTACTGAAACATATTTGGGTGTATATGAAAAAAAAAAGCTATGATGCGAGAGACATTTCTCTCACTTCACGTTATTTTACAAATCAAATCACAACGGTGAGAATGTGCAAAAATGAGTTTCAAACTTGGTTTCAAATTTCACGACAATGTAACGATCAACAAGTCCGGAATTATACTTTTACTGGAACGGGATTGAGTGTATACGAAAAAAAGATAAGATTTGAGAGAAGGGAGTATAGATACGTACGATAAATATGTAAACTAACTGTCTTTATAACTAGAGTAGTCTCGACGTATTAGTTAATCTTTTTTATAAAAAAAATAAATTATATTTTACTTCTTATCAAGTGAATAAATAAAACTTCATCTTTATTTTACAAGAAGATATATTTATTTTATTTACCTTAAAATTATTGTTTAATTAATAAAAATATTTCTTCTAAATATTTAATTATAAAATTTTTATTATTTTCCTAAAATTTTATTTTTTAAAATTTATTTACGTAAAAAAAGAACGTTACATCGTTCATCCCAGAGACGCTCTTCCAGGTTTTTTTCTTAATTTCCTCGTTTATAAGTGTTTTGATCGCAATGGAACGTGAAAAGGAGCAAACTTTCTTTCTGGTTTGTTAGTATTTCCCCAAAGGTGTCACCTTTTTTTTTTCCCTTTCTGTGGAAGTGGAAACCCACTTCCATTTTGGAAGCAAACGAGACATGAACGTGAACATGGCTAGGCTAAGATATTGTATATCAGTGTTTTGAAATTTAATATTAGGGATTTTGTATTTAAGCTAGTATACACTTTTTAAAGTAAATTTGGTGTTGTTTTTTCAATTAGAATCGGAGTTTTACTTTGGTAATATATGCTGAACTTCAATGCAAACTTTTGTTATTGTTATTTAAAGGTGAAACTCTAGTTTTGATTGAAGAACATAAAATTGCTTGAGGAATTGTGGCTAAGTTTTGTCTAAACATAAAATGGCATTATTTATATGCCCATTAGTCATTATCACATTTCATCATTTGTGTTGACATGATGTTTCAGTAAATCTTTTAGATATATCTGAAATATTTCATTGGTTTGCAGAATAATGAGTCTGGTACTAATTAACTATGCTGAGAGACCTCTTCGTGAGTCAGCAAGTAAAGAAAAAGATGAAGTAGATATTGTTATACCAGAAGGTACAAACCCGGAAGTTTACACTGAAGAGCAGGATAAGCTTCTGGGAGACTGTGAGAGTACTTGGGAATTGTATGTAGATGGATATGATGAAGATGGGAACCGTATATATGATCCAATCAAAGGAGAGGCATGTCATCAATGCAGGTAATATTCATTGTATATTGATTAATTCACTATGCTCCTTGGGATATGCCTTATTTCCTTGTAGGGTTTATTAGTTTCTATTCCTAAACAATTTATTTTGGCAAAAGCAATTAGAAGCTTGTATTGTTAAAAGAAGATACATATATGCTTACATTAGAACACTCCCGTGTCTTCTCCCTGCTATTTATTTATTTTAAACATAATCTAGTTCCAATTTCATTTCCTGAAACTTTTTTCCCTGATGTTTCAATTTTAGATAGCAAATCTTCTTTAACATGCTTGGTATATTTGACATGTTTTATGTTTGATCTAGAACATCACGTGTTCTGATAATGTTACCTCAATCAGATGAAAGCTTGGAATGAGAAGGCTTTGCAATTTAGCTACTGCTTTTTGCTTCCTTTTGAATGGTGTGGTACCTTAACTAGTGAAAATGGTTTTACACATTTTTTATTGAAGAACACAGACTCAGTTCCTTTTCGTAATGCCAGTTAACATATAAAGTTGGCCATTCGTCCATATGATTCTTGTTTCAGGGCAAAGTTTTCATAATCATTAGCTTATTTGCAGGTAGAAAACTCTTGGCCAGCATACTCATTGCAACAAATGCCAATTACTCCTAGGGCAATTTTGGGGAGATTGCCTGTACATGAGGTAACATTATTTAAGCTGAGGTTCAGATTGAGAAAAGGACTTTTCATTCAGAACTTTAAAAAATGATGGCATCTATTATTATATCAGCCAACTGTGTTGAAAAAAATATGGCTCCATGCCTCCATCTAAAACTAACAAGTATAACTTTGTGTTGTGTCAACCACTGTCATTCTGTCAAGTTTGATGCTAGACATTTTTTTCTACTATTATTTTATAGATATGGAGAAAATGTGGTAGAAGTCCACCATAACACAAAATGGACTTGCCTCCTTGTCGGGATATTTGCCACTACAGTCCTTGCCGCAGGGGAAAAGGTTGGATGTCTACTGGCAAAATATACAGTAGGTTAGTATTGCACAACATAGTAATTAGAATCTTAGATTTGTGATTTGAATCATACAATTTGATGTGATTCGGTTGGCTATCTATTTCTATAGGATGTATTTGAAGTTACTTTTCAATGTCCCTAAATCTTATGATTCAATACTAGTTATGATTAATGATTCACAATTCACAATTTGAATCTCGAATTCTCGATATGATAATCTTGTTGCATAATATAACATTAGCCTTTTCCCTATATTTTGTTCTTAGTTTTTAACTGAGTCCTATGCTATGTGATCCATGTTGCTGATCTAACTTAGTAGGATTAGATTTTTGTTGTGTCTGTTCTATCTTCTTTGGTGCATGTGAAAAAATAAACTTCAGGCCATCATAAATTATTACATATATTTGCTTCAACATTCTTTAAAGAAAAATTCTTAGTGCATGTTTGGATTTTAATTCAAAATGCGGTGCATGAATTCCAAAGTAAATCTAATGGTTCACTAACTTAGTTTTGCAAAAGGAAGGGTCTGGATGCTTTTACAAACTTCATTTTGCTCCAAACATCTGTTTACAACTGAAAAACAAACATGCGCTTATCCTTTCTTTGTTCTTTTTGTTACTTGGGGGTGCTGGAACTGATTCTTCCCTTGTAATTTATATAGAGCCCTCAGCCGTGGGTTTTGACAAAGTTCTGGTAACATAATTCATAGGCAGTTTTATGGATTATTGAAAGGTGTATACAAACTATTAACAAACAAATTATGTTTGTTGATCCTTTTTTGAAATGTGATTTATATTAGCTTTATTTTAAAAGACAATTTGCATGATTGGACGAAACGGTATCGAACACTATTTACTTGCGTGACACCCATAAACAACACAACACACCGAAAAGAGAAAGCATCCATGCATGAAATAAGCAAAAATAGAATAGACTATAGCATATGGTTTTTTTTGGGTGAACCAAGATATCCCACATACAAAAGTCAAAGACTAATTTTTCGATCCATTTTTTTATATGCAGAAAGAAATCAGGAATCAAACCTGTGATCACAATTAAGATTATTTATCAATTATATCATACATTGATATAACATGTTTTAAGGGAATAAGCAAAAATAGAATATACTATAACATATATGTTTTATTTAATGATTTCTCTTATGAATAATAAAATCATCAGTATTTGATTTAATAATTAAGGATAAAAAAGGGAATTGGACAAAAGATTGATTTCCCTCTAATCCCAAGTTTAAACAGCTTATATATTTCACCATGTTTTACTATTTTAATTTGATGATTAAACGCAATTGAATTATTATTCTTTCACAATCGCACATCACATAATTTGTGGTTTTAGCTGAACGAAAGTCCACATTTCAAAATCAAAGACTGAAGCAATCATCCCAATCAATCCTAAAAAAATACCAATTGCGTTTCCAAAACCATGTGCCAAATTACTGTTTCTTAATAAAAGCATTAAATCCCATAATCATTCTGTTATTTGACACTAAGAATGTGGATGTAGATAAAAGATAAAAGCTTCTCCGTCACTTTTCTCGTTCTATATTTCACCAAGGAACGCATTAGTACGAGTGCACTTTCTGCAAATTTCTGCAACATGTTTCCTAAAATCTACAGCTATCTAGACAAATACTACGACTCGACTATTCTGTTCTTCCTAGTGCTTACTCTAATGCACTTTTTACCTAACAAAAATGGAAATTTGTGTCAAACTACCAAAAATTAACAATGAAGATCGCAGAGCCATCTCAGGAATGCATAGATATCCACACAAGAACAACTCGCTCTGCTTTACTATATACACTTGAAAACCCTCGTGTTATGTACTGTTCAAGTATTGAAATGTTCTATTCAAAGAATCCCCTCTATACAAGAAAACCTGATGACTCAACGAGTTTCATCTTGAATCCAACTTTCCCCACAAATGAACTGTTCTCCTGATGATAGGATCAGCTGAAAACCCTTCTGCGTATGCACTGATAGCTGTTAAAAGGCTGTTGAATTTGCTACCATTGTCCTGTACACGATTTATTTTTACCAGTTAAAATACATGCATTGAGCAATGTCAAAACATAATAGGGTACCTTAAAACATTTGTAGTACTGATATAATATTGTATTTAACATCTTTTGATCACAAGGTTCCCCTCCCCTCCACTACCCACAGCATTAATGGCAACAACCAGCTAGTTTATGACAGCGACATGGGTTATGCTTGTTATGGCAGAAAAACTTGATACTGATATATTAGCTTTATAATAAATAAACTCTGTAATTGGACTGAAAAGACCATGCTAAAAACTAATTAAAAAATATACAAGTCGAAAATTTAAACTGCCTTCAATGCCACAAACCTCTGGTTTATTAAACGAGAGATCTCTTATAGCGAGCGGTACCATGTACAATGGAAGATCAGAACGCAACAATGCCTGTCATAATTTGAAGTACTAACACATGAAGACAAAGTTGTATAGATAACAGGACAAATAGATGCTGAGAAAAAGTAGAAAAAAGAGGAGAGAAATAAATATTAGAGATTAAGATGCTTGCCAGTTCCTTGCTCAAGACTGCCTGCTCAGCATTTTCGATCAAGGCCTAGAAGGAAAATCACAAATGTAAGCACAATATTAGTGCTGAGTGTCAATGTAGAATATGAAGGTGAGCTACAATAATTTTAAGTAGGGAACTGCCTACATTCAGATACTAAATGCAACAAGAAACCTCACTAATCATGTTGAACTAGACATAAATTCCAATGAGAACATTTTAATCATCATGTGAGCAAACTTGCATGCGAAGCATAATATCAATCAGGAATACCTTTTTAATGCGATCCTCTTTAATTTGATCCACAGAATCCAACAACCTCTCCAATGTGCCTGCTCATATAGGTGAAGAAATATGCTTACAACCATACATAAATTAAAAAATATTCAAGGTACAAGACCAAGTAGCTGCAAACAAAAATCTTTTCCAGTGTGTTCAAGAAAGTTAAATTATTTGGATGACTATACTATCAGATGCCAACCAAGCACCCAAGCGATAAAACTTAAAAGTAATTCAAATAGTTTTTAAAACACTCAATAAGTAGAACAAGAACCAAACTGACAAGGGAAAACAATCAAAGAAAGGACTGTTATATCTGCAGCATTATAAACTAATTAAGTCAATAAACTTGCACTGTCTTTTTCTGGACAGTGCAATAAAGGTAGTAAGGTACTGTCAATTTGTGATTTTCCAGCCAAACCAAACACTTGAAAAGGATACAGCAAAGGAATTATGATAAGAACCCAGGTATT